>NC_042615.1:575016304-575247146 GCF_901001135.1 Rhinatrema bivittatum
CTATCCAAGGGTTAAATTCTGATTCTTTGCTCTCATAAGGGGGAGGGTAGCGTAAAACTGATACTGCCGCTTGGGAAACTGATCCTGTGCCCATCTCATGCTTTCGTGTAATCATAAACATTTTAAAATAATACAAATATTATGTTAGAGATTTTCCTGTCTTTTTTATGCTTAATAAACTGCAGCGATTGTTGCAGAACCGAAGCTGAAAAAAAACTTCTGTCCTCAGACCAGCTCGTAAATGCATTCTGCTCCGCCCACACAATCCATTTTCTCTTACAATGCGTATCTTTATGCAGAAACATTTCACAAACTAATATTAAGGCACTCACGCCTCTGATACTGAGTGTGTACAACTAAGGCTTAATAAAACAAAATTGTAACTCACCTCAATGATCCCGAGTTCTATTTCGTCAATTTTTTTGCTTACCTCATCACGGGGAAGTGCCGGCACTAGTCATCAATCACGTCGGATGGTCACCAATTATGTTCAGTTACCTGGGGTAACGTAGCCTAGGGATTTCAGATCGTTATCTTCCTTTGCAGAGAGTTCAAAAGAAATCATTATCTGTGTTCTCCACGTACACAGAGAGTTCACTCTCGGAGCCTGTGCTCCTGGAGAGAAGGCCGGCCCTTCTAGAATAATTAACAAGTTCTTTTTTTTTTTAATGAATAATCTTTATTAGTAAAAGGCAAGAAAGTAATGTATAATTAGCTTTCTTGGTAGCAGCACAGTGCATCTAACAGTGATATACTGCCTAATCTGCTAAGTTATTACAGGATGCATCATTGTCTTATATACAGGCAGGACTGACAGTATCATTTTTTTCTCTTCCGGCATGGCTCCCTTATTTGGAGTTACTGAAGCCTCTACTAAAACTAATGATGTCATAATTGCCGTTATCTTGGTACATTCCCTTCTTTCTCCGCTCAGTAGCTAGGCCTTGAAGTGTCAGCAAGTTTCTACACAAACTGCTTCTGCCTGTCATCCAAGGACTGTTTTGTTTGCTCATAATGACAAATCACATTCTTTCACTTGTGCAAAGCTGTTTCATTATTTCATTATTTAATTATTTAATCCAGGTTATTATCAGTCCCTCTCATTTTCAACAGATTTCATGGGACTTGGGGTGGCAGAGACACAGACCCACTGGCCCCAACTTTTACATCACTCAGAGAGTTACAGAGGCTCTTGACAGCAGCCTAAACAATTTTCTTTTTTTTTAATTTACATAGGTTGGCATTTATCCTTCTATATCCTTATTTAAAAATAGCTGGTTAAATTTAATGTTATCCAGCTAAAGGAAACTGGAAAACTTGAATCATCAGTATTCAGTTAGATGTTTGCCCCACTGAATGTCCTGTATCACTTAGCTGGCTAACTTTAGCCAAAGACGTTATCTGTTCAAGGGTATTTTGAATATTGATCTCCAAGTTTATCTTAATATAATCAAGAAAAGTTGTTATGCAGGTGGACCCTTGGACCAAGGGGGAGTTGACGCTACCTGAGGGGAGGAGTCCACTGTCTGTAGATGAGGCTGATGACAAACAGAGGCCCAGGTGGAGCTTCACCACTACTATCCCACGTTCCCCTTAGATTGAGCCCTCGGGTGCTGGGGCCAGCTAGACTTAGGTAGGGCCTCTGCAGCGATGGAAGTCCAGGTGAGGAAATATAGCCAGAGCTCAGGCTGAGGTTAGGAACAAGCAGTGAGCTCAAGGTCAAGGTACAAGCAACAGTCGAGGCAGATGGAGTAGCTCATGGTCAAGATCCAGGCAAAGGTTCAGGCAGGTGGTGTAGCTCGTGGTCAAGATACAGGCAAAGGTCAATGCAGGTGGTGTGAAGTCAAGGTCCAGTCCAAAGTCAAAGCCAAGATAAGTCTGAAGGAACGAAGGAGGAAGGCGAGGAAATCGGGAGGCAGGAACTCAGAAACTCAGGAAATGTGCAATCCACTACTCAGAAGAAAGGGAGACCTATTGCCAATGTAAAGATGGAGGCAGGATCTAACCTTATTAGTCCAGGGTAGATGATTATCAGCAAGGGCCATGGGATTTGTCTGCCCGCCATGAGCCCTTCAATTTTGAAGAGAGGCATGTGTTGTGTGCCTAGGACATCGGATGCTAAGCAAGACATCAGCAGCATCCCAGCTGCGAAGAAGGAAGCGGTGGTGTCAGTGATACCCTGGCCACATAGGAGCAACAGCCGGAGCTAAGACACGGAGAAGATGAGTTTGTGTTGGCAGTGGCTCCCCACTGTTACCAGGGAGCCCGGGCCTGTTTACGCCACAATGGTGTGGGGCATTGGGTATGGGAATCCGGCCGCAGGGCTCTGCAGCTGGCAAGCATAAAAGTACCCTCTCCTCTAAGCCCCTCTCCTGAGGGTTTTGGTTTCCTGGGATGGGAAGCGTGAAACTTCTTATCAGATTGTTATATAATATATTTGAAGCAGGCTCCCAGGTATTCTCATCTGGGCCATAACCCTCCCAGGAGAGAAGATACTTCCATCATCTCCACCACCCACGTCTTCTCAGAACTTTACACTTACCTGATATAAGGTAATCACTCTCAGAAGCAATCTCCTCTGCCTGTGGCGCACTCCAAGAGGCCATGAGAGTACCAGGGGTTTCAAGAGAGAACGTGGAAGAAATTATGTATTTTTAAAGATGCAGGTAGGCAGAGTTGATACGTCACTGGCCCAAGTTGTCATAGCACCATAAATGGCCCAATATACCGAGGAATCAACCACATAGATGGAACCCTGAGTTAAATGTAACGGGTGCTGAGCCATCCTTTTACTCCTTGTTTGAACTCCAGCAAAGGTCTATGGTGGAAATCAGCAAATGTTTTGGCCTTTATGCCTGCTTTATTCAGCATCTGCTGCATATGGCTCCAGAGTTTTCTCAGCTCTTCACCATCATCTCAGCTGATGGTATGGGTACTGTCAGAGGAAGAGGTAGAAGGGATAGTGGCTGCTTGCCATAGATGACTTGAAATGGTGAGGTACCCATGGCAGTGCAAGGATGAGAGATATGAGAAAACTCTGCCCAAGGAAGCAGACAGCTCAGTCATTTTGATGGACACTGACATAAGCCCGAAGGAAATTTGTTAGCATTTGATTTGGCCGTTCAGACTGCCCATTAACTTGTGGGTGATATGCTGTGGTGAAATCCAGTGTAATATTGATTTTTTTCATAGGGATTGCCAAAATCTTGTAACTCATCATACTTTATGGCACTACTGAAGCTCAATAAGACTGGGTTGTCAGGAATGATAAAGCATCCCTCTCCCATATTTTGTTTGCATGTCCACCTGCTCAACAATATTGGGATACTGTCTGAACTTTTTTCCCTTTCAGTTTCTATTTCCTATAGAACTGTAATTTTGAAATCTGCAGATCCCACCATACACTTATTGCCTTCTCACCAGAAACTCTTTGATTTTCTCATTACTAATAGCTTTAAAACAAATATTGGCTAATTGGAAGAATGCAGCATCATTGAATGTTCATTTATGGTGGAACACAGTCTGTTTGCTTTATAAATATGAGAAAATGACAGCCATAAAATATAATAGGATGGCTTCATGGTTATGCATGTCGAGTTTGATAGACCTAATGCTCTCTTGAGATATTCATGTAATAGTTCTTTTCACATACTCTTTGCTATTTTCCCACTCTTTTGGCATTTATTATATTTTCTCCTGCATTGGTTACTGTTTTCTAATTTGCTCACATATGGTACATGCTTGTTGTGTGTATATTTCTCTTTGTATTTTATGTTTCTCATTTGTATTTTGTACTTTCTGTTCTTTCAATTGTTTAATAAAAATATTGAATTTATAAAAGCATAAAAATACTTCAGTATGGAATTCACCAAAAAAAAGCCCTACAGAGGACCGTTTCTGGTTGAGAATATTTTAGATGGGTGTGAGGTAGACGAAACTCCATTAACAGAAGAAAATGTATGAGAAAAGCTAGGAAAACAGAGTGGACAAGGCCATGAGACTGGTTGAGGTACATCCCAGGATACTGAGGAAGCACAAAGATGTGTTGGTGGGTCAGCTGAAAGACCTGTTCACCAATCCTCCTCCACCGCACCTCCAAGCCTCACTATGCCTTGTCCACCTCACCACCATGCCTCACCACGCCTCTTGCACCTCACCACTCTTCCTGCACCTTACCACCATGCCTTATCACTCCTTCCTCTGCCTCGCCACCATGCCTTACCACTTCTCCTTTGCCTCACCACCATGTCTCACCAAAATACAAAGACAGATAAACAGGACAAACTAACAAAAACTTTCATACATACAGACCAAGCCAATAGACAAAGGGAACTGGAAACAGATGAGAAATAATCCACAGGACACCTAACTTAGAACTCACTAATACCTCCAATCAACTACCACCAACTTACCTACTTTCCTTGCCCTCTCCTCTCTCCCAAATGCCTGATACACCCTCAAATAGGCAGCCTGCAGGAAGCCCAGTATATATAAACCAGAAAATAATGTGCCATGCACAAATCAATGCACAATGAGTACAATAACACTTACTGTGCTGATGCAACAGTAATACGATAAATTGTCTATGTGATGCAATATAGAGCAACATTAGCCCTAAACAAACCCCCTTTTTTGTTTGCATGGGAGCTATTTCTGCTATATCTATAACATTTTAATGAACCCAGGACTAGTTGGGTACGAAAAGCCCTGGATAAAGGTATGCCTTACAGGGATATACCCAGGCAAAATGTTATTTGGATCAATTTATTTATGTCATTCTCATTTTTTGGCTTTTTTTTTCAATTTTCTTTCCATTTGTTTCATTACTTTATGCTCATATTTCAACTTTACACCCATAGTCATACTTGTGTGTATATAGTCCTGTTTTCTGCACTTAACTTATAATTGTGTGCCTGTTAAAAGTCATGTGTGCATAGCGAATGAAACAAATGGAATGACTGCACATCCCTAGTTCCTTAGCGAGCAGATTTAGGGCCTCATTTTCTAAAGTATAGCAGGCCTGTGATACTTTAAGGAAGGAGGGGTGGGGGGCCGAAATGGGGGGTCGGGCCTGCACTAGCCGGCAGCGATCGCACAGTCACGGTGCGATTGCTGCTGGTTTCGCACTCAATAGCGCCACCATAGAAGGTGTAGCTATTGGGCGCGAACTCGGACGTGAAAAGGGCCTTACCTTTTCGTCGTCCACGGCATCTTCGCGGAGTCGACCCCGGTGACGCCCCGACTCCTCCTCTTCCGGGGCCTTCTCTGCCCTCATTTTGGTATCGCACACGATAAGGGACATTTTGCGTGCGAAACGTCCCTTATCGCGTGCGATCCGATTAGAAAATGAGGCCCTTAGACAGTTTAAAGAGATATTCAGTGCTAACTGACTAAATTTAGCTGTGCAACTCTAGCTATGGAAATGTCAGACTAAATGCTGCCCTGCTCAAAATTCAGCTGTACAACAAACTGGCTAAGATCAGCTGACTATATTTTTAAGGCAACCTACATAAATTTAGCTGGTTATCATACTTGATCAGTATTTTTTTCTAATTGACCCATTTTTTACCAAAGCATGATAACAGTGAAAAATATTTCATATAAAGACTATTTTTAATGCAACTTCAGGCTCAGCATGATACATTTTTATTTTATTCAAATGAATGGAAATGTATTCAGATCCAAATAATCACAAATATTCTGAAGTTATTCACTGACTGGCAGAGATAAAATATAAATATTACAACTTTTTGCTCAAAATACATCAGTAGCAAAAGGCTCCTAAAAGTCTGTTTACTACAGTTATTAACAAACTTTTTTTTTTCATTTTACTTTATACAAAAAGTAGAATTGTCTCTCTGCACTTTCTAGAACTAATGTTTTTTGGAGACATTCTGAGACAGTTTTTAGACATCTACAGTAGACTGAGAAATTTAACCTTATATAAGTAAGCCACCAAGGAAATGTTAGCATTTAATTAGCTGTCAGTCTGTCTAACATATAATTTAGCTTAACATAAACCTTACGGCCTTTGACAAAAAGGTAATACTAATTTCTGTTTCTGTCATCAATCAGATGTAAGAGCCTGAAATGTTATATTAGCTAAATTAAAAACATATTTCAGAAATGGATATTTCAAGGTACGGAGCATATCTTTGACTATTTAGGATGTAATTAGAAGAAAAACATTTTCAGCAGCAATGTCTTATGGGGACAGATATTGTAGCAGGCTATTTTATAACCAGATTATTTTCTTATGACTGTTATATTCTGTTAATTTAAAAGGAAATATATCATAAACATTAATTAAAGATGTGCAAAAATAAAAAAAAAATTGGTTCAGTTTGTTCATGTGTTTGCTAAGGCATCTCCATTTGTTTCAATAGTTTCAAACAAAAAATAATTATTCATTCATTTATTTTATTCATTCATTTGTTTGCCATTTTATTCAATGGGGAAAGCAAGGCAGTCTCTTTTATGATCCCAAATTTATATTTTCTATTATTATCAAGACTTTGTCAATGAGGTACCAAAGCTGGCACAAAGAGCCCAAGGCAGGAGCTTTCCAAGACACCAACAGAGATGCAAAATAGCAGCAAGACATGCCAGATCACCACAAGAGTTAAAAATAGAGCAAAGGCCACTAACAACAGTGGAATGATAAGTAAAAGAAATAGCTGTTTAATGTCATGTTATTCAGGAAATCCAAGACACAATTCTTCTTCTCATGCTTCAGTATTTGCGAATACTTCCTCCAGTGCCCGAGAAGCAGTAATCATGGAGCAGTGTGATACTGGTTTGTAATGGATGCTACACTTCTGTAGCCATTATCTTTTGCTGTGGTATAATACTGGATGCAATCAATAATTGCGAGAAATGTAAGGAAAGGAGCTTGAAGAAAATGTCCAAGAGAGCATGAAACCATTAAAGATAACTGGGTGGGTAAGGCTTGTGTAAAGCAATGAATGAACAGGACAAGAGCAAGAGTCAGCAAGTACCTGTTATGGTTAAGTGGTATTTGGGTGGAATCTTAGATACTGTGGCAGATGACCACACCCACGGTGAGGAGCCCCGTGAGACATCACAGTACTGGGCTAAAGGCAGGATGCAAAACACAGAGTTAGTTCTTTTATTAAACAGCATGAAAGTGTACCACCAGAGGTGGCAGTAGTGAGGTAGTCTGGAAGTAGCAGTCTCAGGACCCTCAGCAGAGGGGACCCTTATCACCCCGTTGGTATAGGGAAATTCTGATGTAGGCTTCCCAGCAAGGCAGTATTGTGGATGAGATAGACTGAGAGTTAGATTACTCCCTAGATGGTTGCTGTAGGTATGCGATTCCACCAGGTTGAAGAAGTTGGTAGCGGCACCAAGGCCCTCGAGGAGCGAGTACCTGATCCCTGTAAGACACCTGAAATAAAGCAGAGGGCCCCCGATGAGCGGGTACCCAGGTTAGCAATTACCCCGAAGGGTAGAGAGAGAGCTTCCAGTGGCAGCACGGAAGCGGCAGAATAGCTTAGACCAACCAAAACCAATCCTTTGCTAACTCAAGGAGCTAGCTACTTAGTACATATACCCGGATGGCGTGACATCAGTAGAGGGGAACACCCCCGAGGTCTGCGCCAATGCTGGAACAAAGACATGGGTGGCATGCGCGCATGCACCCAAGTAGGCCCTTGGGAGGAGCATGACGGGAGGCAGCGCCATAGCCATTCCGTGGATGCTAGAGAGGTCAGCTTGTAGATTCATTGGCAGCCATTCTCCATAGGGAAGCAGGAGGAGCCGTGAACAAGGTGAGGCAAACGGGGTGAAGTCATCTAGCATCCAAAGGATGCAACAGTACCCCCCTTCAACGGGCATCCTCCGGACTTCCTACCTGGTCTTGATTTCTGAGGATGCATTCTGTGGAATTCTTGTAGCATCTCTTTATCCAGTATATTAGCCAAGAATTATCTTCAGGTCCATAACCTTCCCATGACAGGAGGTATCCTATACTTTGCCTTTTTTTCTTACGTCAAGGACAGCATCTACCTTGTACTCAATGTCTTCTTCTGCATCTATTGGTATAGGTTCATGTGTCTTGTTAGAGAACTCACTAATGATCAAAGGCTTCAATAGTGAGACGTGGAATGTATTATGAATCTTCAATGTAGGTGGTAGCTTCAGATTATAGGTGAGATTTCCTAATCATCGAAGAATGCAAAAACGTCCAATGAAGTGTGGAGTGAAGCAAGCTGAAGGAATTTTAAGTCTTAAGTGCTGAGTGGATAGCCAGACTTTGTCACCAGGCTGGAAATCTGGAGCCTTGCAGTGGAGAGCATCCTATCCTTTCTTAGCTCGAAGTCCTGCTTTGAGAAGCATCTCTTTGGTCTGAGTCCAGAGTTGTTGAATATCTTTGGCAGTAGATTGAGTTGCTGGGGACGACACAGACAGTGGAAGTGGCAATGGTGGCAATGGTAGTCGTCTGTAAACCATTTTGAATGGTGTTGATCCAGTGGATGTTGCTGGATGAGAGTTGATGGCAAATTCAGCCCAGGGCAACAGTTCTGCCCAATCATTCTGGTGAGTGTTCGCATAGGCATGAATGAACTGCTTGAGTGTCCTATTCATCCTCTCTGTTTGTCCGTTAGATTGAGGATGGTAAGCTGAGGTGAAGTCAAGAGAAATGTCAAACTTCTTGCACAATGCCTTCCAGAATTTAGCTGTGAATTGGACTCCGCGATCAGAGACTATGTGCTTAGGCATGCTGTGTAGGCGGAAGATGTGCATGATGAAGACCTTGGCAAGCTCCATAGCTGTGGGTAAACCAGGGAGAGCCACGGAGTGAGCCATCTTTGAGAACCAATCTACAGTTTCCCAAATGGTGTTGTTTCCTCCTGAGAGTGATAAGTCCACCACAAAGTCTGTAGCAATGTATGTCCATGGCTCGTCTGGTACTGGTAAGGGTTGGAGTAGACCCCAAGGACGACCAGGTGGCAACTTCTGTCTGGCACAATTTGCGCAGGAAGCAATGCAGGAAAATGTGTCTTCCTTCATGGTGGGCCACCAGTAAAACATTTGCAGTTTAGACAGAGTTCTGCATTGACCAGGGTGTCCAGCCAGTTTGGCATCATGAGCCCATGCTAACAACTGTTTTCTGAGGTTCTTGGGTACGATGGTTTTATCTGCAGGTACTGAATGAGTAACTGCCAACATAACTCTTTTCGGGTCAATGATGTGTTGTGGTTCTTCTGGGATATCCTCAGAAAGGAATGAGTGAGATAAGGCATCTGCTCTGATGTTTTTATCTCCAGGGTGGTATTTCAGCACAAAGTCAAATCTGTTAAAAAACATACACTATCTCACTTGCCTATGGTTTAGGTGCTGTGTGTGGTGGAGGTACTCCAAATTCTTATGGTCTGTAAAGACTGTGACTTGATGTTGCGCTCCTTCGAACCAAGGGCGCTACTCCTCGAATGCCATCTTTATTGCCAGGAGCTCTTTATCTCCTATTCTGTAATTTTTATCTGCTGGAGAGAAGCGACAAGAGAAGAATGAGCATGGGTGTAAGGCCTTGGAATCACCGGCTTGGGTTAGCATGGCCCCTATGATAATGTCTGAGACATCGACCTCAACGATGAAGGGCTTAGTGTGATCTGGGTGTCGGAGACACGGCTTGCTCGAGGAGGTGTCTTTTAGTTTCTGGAATGCAGATATAGCCTCCATAGACCAATTAGCAACATTGGCACCTTTCTTCGTCATAGCAGTAAGTGGAACAGTGAGCGAGGAGTAGTTCTTGATGAAAGACCTGTAATAGTTGGTGAAACCTAAGAAACATCTGAAAGCCTTCAGACAAGTGGGTTGAGCCCAATTCTTGATGCTCTCCAGCTTCTGTGGATCCATTTGGAAACCTTAATTGGAAACAATGTAGCCTAAGAAAGGCACTGATTCCTTGTGGAAATCGAACATAGAGAACGTAGCGTATAAATGATTCTCCCGCAGTCTTTGCAGCACTCCTTTGACATCCTCCAGATGAGTGGTCATGTCTTGGGAGAATATCAAGATGTCATCTAAGTAAATGACGACACATTTGTAGAGGAGATCCCTGAAAATGTCATTCATTAAATTTTGAAAGACAGCCGGGGCATTGCACAGGCCAAAGGGCATCACTAATTATTCAAAGTGACCGTCCCGGGTGTTAAAGGCCATCTTTCATTCATTGCTTGAGTGAATGCAAAGTAAGTTGTAGGCTCCTTTAAGATCAAGCTTGGAGAAGATCTTGGCTCCTTGTAGTCTGTCAAAGAGCTCTGAGATGAGAGGTAGCGGGTAACGATCTTTCACAGTTATCTCATTGAGACCTCTATAATCTATACATGGACGTAATGTTCCATCCTTCTTCCCCACAAAGAAGAAGAAGCCTGTGCCAGCAGGAGACTTGGAGGGTCTTATGAAGCCTTTTTGAAGTTTTTCCTGAATATATTCGGACATGGCTTTATTCTCTGCCATGGAGAGAGGGTACACCTGTCCATGGGTGGTTCAGTGTTCGGCTTCAGATTAATAGCACAGTCATAGGATCTGTGAGGCGGTAGTACGTCTGCAGCTTCTTTAGAAAAAACATCTTGGAACGATGCATATTGAGGCGGCAACCCCAGCATCACTGGGGTAGTTATATTGAAGGGTATAGGAGCGACCTCCATCAGGCATTTACCATGACAGTCTGGGCCCCATCGTGAAAGCTCCAAAGCCCATTTGAATTGAAGCATATGCTACTGCAGCCATGGTAGCCCCAGCACCATAGGGTGCATAGCCTTCTCAAAAACAAAGAAGGAGATAGTTTCAGAATGGAGAGCACCAGTCCGTAGACATACTAGTTCGGTGAGCTGGGCTACTTCACCCGGCAAGGGCTCTTCATGAATCGAAGATAGGAGTAGCGGGGACTTCATAGGGGTAGTGGAAATCTGCAAGTGCTCCACTAATCATTGGAGAATGAAATTACTTCCTGCACCGGAGTCCACTAGGGCAAGAGTCTGATACTCCAAGGGTCTGCAGATCAAGGATACAGGAAGAGAGAGTGGAGGAGTGGGGGCAATAAGACCTAAGAAGAGTCCTCCCACAGGACTTAGGTCTGCCAGTTTCCCAGACATATAAGGCATGTTTGAACAGCATGGCCAGCTTGTCCACAGTACATGCACAGCCCCTTTTTCTTCCTTGTTCTTCTCTCTTTAGCTGTCAGATGGCTGAAGCCTAATTGCATTAGTTCTTCCTCATCAGCAACTGGAACCAGGGGAACAGGCCTGGGTGTGGACTTAACTAGAGTTTCACCCTGAAATGTTTTTCTGGGAGTCTTGGTCTCTTGAACCTTGTCACGAAGTCGGCGATCAATCCTTATTGCCAACTTCACTAGTTCAGCCAAGGTCTCAGGCATTTCACGAGCAGCGAGCTCGTCCTTCAGAACAGAGTTCTGTCCTTCAAAGAAGAGGGTTCTCAGGCATTTAGGGTCCCAATGTAATTCAGACACCAGTGTCTTGAATTCAATAGCAAAGTCAGCTAAAGGTTTATTACCTTGTTTCAGGTGAACCAAAGAAGATCCTGCAGTGGTATACAGGGCAGAGTCATCAAAAACTGATTTGAACAGCTCAAGGAATCCTTCAATATCATGTAGAATAGGATCCTCGTGTTCCCACAGCGAAGAGGCCCAAGTCATCGCTCTTCCGTCCAGAGAAGACAATATATTGGTGGTCTTGGCATAATCTGTGAGGAAATGGCTAGGTTACAGGGAGAAGTGCATGCAACACTGACTAATAAAACCTCTGCATCTCCAAGCCTCCCTCGAGAAGCGTGTAGGAGCAGATAGAGGTACAATAGTCTTGACCGTCACTTCTGGCGGTGTAGCTTCTTTACCTGTGGTGGTGAGTAAATTCATCAGTGTGTGCAGCAAGTTGAAAGCAGTAGTCAAACTCTCCAGTGCACTCTGCTGTTCGAAGATTTGCTGGGCCAGGCCTGGAATGGCCTGCAATGCGGTGAGCTGAGCCAAATCCATTGAGTTAGCAATCTGTTATGATTAAGTGGTGTTTGGGTGGATTCTTAGGTACTGTGGCAGATGACCATGCCCATGGGGAGGAGCCCCGTGAGGCGCCACAGTACTGGGCTAAACACAAGACGCACAAACACAGAGTTAGTTCTTTTATTAAACAGCTTGAAGAGTACCACTAGAGGTGGCACTAGTGAGGTAGTCTGGATGTAGCAGTCTCAGGACCCTCGGCAGAGGGAACCCTTCTCACCCTGTTGGTATAGGGGAATTCTGGTGCGGGTTTCCCAGCAAGACAGTACTGTGGATGAGATAAACTGAGAGTTAGATTACTCACTAGATGGTTGCTGAGGTTGGTAGCGGAAGTTGGTTGAAGAAGTTGGTAGCGGCACTGAGGCATGGAGAGCAGGCCCTCGAGGAGCGAGTACCTGATCCCTGTAAGGCACCTGAAATAAAGCAGAGGGCCCCCAAGGAGCGGGTACCCCAGGTTAGCAATTACCCCGAAGGGCAGAAAGAGAGCTTCCAGCGGCAGCAAGGAAGCGGCAGAGTAGTTTAGACCGGCCGAAACCAATCCTTTCCTAACCCAATGAGCTAGCAGCTTAATACAGGCTATATACCCAGATGGCATGACGTCAGTAGAGGGGAACGCCCCCAAGGTTTGCGCCAATGCTGGAACAAAGACATGGATGGCGTGCACGCGCGCACCCTAGTAGGCCCTTGGGAGGAGCATGGTGGGAGGCAGCACCATAGCCGTTCCAGGGATGCCAGAGAGGTCGGCTTGTAGACGTGGCAGCAGCCATTCTCCCTAGGGAAGCGGGAGGAACCGTGAACAAGGTGAGACAAATGGGGCGAAGCCGTCTAGCACCGACGGACGCAACAGTACCCTAGGGAATGGGTATTTGGAAAAAACCTCATAGACAACCAGAGCAGTGGAGGAAGAATCCTAAGGTACCGAGACTTCCTGGGAGTGGTGGCGGCAGCACTGTCACTAGCAATTATTAAAAAATGAAACAGAAGGAGCAGAGCAATGTAGCAAGAAGTGTAGCTGAAAAATTCATAAGTTGTACCTCGAGGGCTGAAGCAGTGGAAGAATTTTATCAAAATCCTGAGGAGTGGTGCAGCAGGTGGGTAAAGCAAAGGATGGCCCAGACAAAAGCAAGAGTCTGCAAGTACAGAAGAGGAAGTGGATTTGGAAGAAACCCCTTAGACATCAGGAGCAGCAGAAGAAGAACCCTAAAGTACCAAAATTGGCTTGGAGTCACGGTGGCATTATTGATGCTGGCAATTATTAAAAACTGAAATGGTAGGAGTAGAGTAATGCAGTGAGATGAAGAGCCATAAAACCCCTAAGGTGTACTTTGAGGAATGAGGCAAGGAAAGAATGGTATCAAAAACCTGAGTCATGGTGCAGCAGGCATGCAAAGCAACCGATGGCCAGGGTAAGAGCAAGAGTCAGCAAGTAATGTGGACAAAGAGGGATTTAGACAGAGGTTCCAAGACAGCTGGAGTGGGGGATTCATGTCCCAGTCAGATTTATGGCCACCTGGTTGATCCTACCAGTAGCATGTGCTTCTATCAAACAGTTAAGATTGAACAGTACCTCTAGTTACATGAAAGGCCTGAGGAGTTGTACAGCAAGAGTACAAAGTAACATATGTCCAGAACAAGAGTAAACATCAGCAAGGACAATAGGGGAAAGGGATTTTGAAGGAACTTTGTAGATATCAGGAGCAGTGGAGGAAGTTGTGAAAATAGTTGTGCTGGTGATTGTTAAAATCTAAAACTGTAGGAGCAGAGCAATGCAGCAGGAAGAATAACCTTAAATAAGGTGTACCTCAGGGGCTGAGATAGAGGAAGATTGGTTTCAAAAGCCTGAGGAGTGGTGCAGTAGTTGTACAAAGCAACAGATGGCCTCAGTGGCATAGCCATGGGTGGGTCTGGGTGGGCCGTGGCCCACCCACTTTATTTCACACCCACCCACTTAGCCCGGCAGCCTGAGAAGTAGTGGCCAAAGAGGGAAGGTGACCCGGGAGGCCACCAGTTGACTCTGTTCCACCGGTGACCAAAGAGAAGGTAGCCCATGAGGCCACTGGTTGCTCCCATCCCACTAGAGGCTGGAAACAGAATGAGGCCCGGGAGATTACCAGAGGACCACATCTCACTGGTGGCCGAGAAGAGAAACCTGACCGGAAAGAGCCAGTTCGCCTGCTTTTCCTCCTCCTTGGGTGCCAGCCCTACTGAATTAAAAATGTTTGCCAATAACACGTGTTCTATGTATTCCTCATGATGCACGAGATCAGCATAGAAGAAGTGATAGCTGCAAGACGTTTGAATAGCACAAGAACCAACCCTTGGGAAGAAGCAGCAGCAGAATGGGCTCCCCCTTCCGCTCCTTATGAGGAAATTGCCTGTCTGGACACGTTTCAAGTGAATGGGAGCCTGGCATGAGTGTGTGTGTGTGCATGTGAGTGTGTGAGCCTGCCTGGGGAAGGGGATGTTGGTGTGACAGGGAGCATGTGAGAGAACATGGGAATGGAGAAGCAGTTTATGTGTGAGGGAGAGAATGTACATGGAAGTGGGAGCCTGCGTGTGAGGGAAAATATGAGAGTGGGAGCCTCTGTGTGTGTGTGTGTGTGTGTGTGTATGAGCCTGCTGTTGTGATGCTGCGAGCAGGCTTAGCTGCGAGCAGCCTCTTACCTCTGTTTGCCTGCCAGCTGCCCCGATGCTGTTCTTGCAGCCTGGTCAGAGGTCAGAGTTCCTGGTCTTTAGCCTTTCTGCCCAAGCTTGGACACACCTTGCCTGCCTTGGCGCTTCCTTGGAGCTCCTCTGCAGTCATGCCATGGTCCAAGGGCACACTAATCTCTCCAGAATTGGGACTGCTCCCAGATTGCAAATGCCATGTGTCCGGTGAGGATGTTCCTGTGATGGGAACATACATTGGACTTCCAAGAGTTTTGTTTCAGTGAATTTTTTCTTCTCAATTTTTTTTCCGAGATTTCTGTGTCTTGCCTACGATCTGCAGGAGGCACCTGCACCCACTTGATAGCCACGAACCTTCCTGAAGCACCTATAAGGCCTGGGCATATTTTTTCCTTATGACTTGCATGAGGCGCCTGCCATCTCTGCTCTTCCCACTGTGATGTTTGCTCTTCTTCCTGGGTTCCATACAACCTGCAGGAGGTGCCTGTTCCCAGGTTTCTACATCCAGTGCCAAGTCTACCTTCATCGCCAAGTATCATCCAGCGTCAGTTTGTGATCGTGTTATTCCTTTGCCCTGCAGGAGGCGCCTGCACCTAGGTTTGATGTCTTCCATGATTGCCTAAGCTTGTGGCTTTCCTTCTTGCCAAGATTCCTGCATCCCATGACTTTCAAGATGTGGCCTTGCGTACTTCATCACTTCAGTCCCTCCACCAAGGAATTCCATCTCCAGTTCATTGAAACCTCCAAGTCTTAGAAAAGCAGGGTTAAGGAGAGGGTCCTTTGAGGAGGGGGTGCTTTTGTGATGCTGCTCGTGGGCTTAGCCATGAGCAGCCTCTTTCCTCTGTCTGCCTGCCAGCTGCCCTGATGCCCTGATGCTGTTCTTGCAGCCTGTGTTCCTCAGCGGTCGAAGCTGCCACCATCCTGTCTTTGCAGCCAGAGGCCGCCAATGTCATTTGTCCTCCTGTGGCAGTCAGGACTGCCGCTGCCATGCTCCTGCATGGTCTGGAGGCTGCAGCCGATGTCGTTTATGCCGTGTGGCCCAGACCACTGTCACAGTGCTTTCCTGCGTGGTGGGGCTTCCACATGACCTCTGGCCTGTTTTGAGGCATGGTGCTGCTCCGGTGTCCTCCAGCGTCCAGGTGGGCACCCACCTCAGTACCAGTGATCATCAAACGGTATGGTTTCATATCACTAATAGGATATGGAGAAGTCGCACAAAGACCCGGGTTTTGTGTTTCATAAACACAGACTTTGTTGAAATGGGAAAGTACCTGGAGGAAGAACTAGAAGTCTGGGAGAAAATGAGAGATTTTATCTATTTATTTATTTATTTATTATTTTATTTATTTAACATTTTTATATACCGGGCTTCATGCAGAATTTGCATATCAGCTCGGTTTACATTGTAACTGAAAAAGACATGCATGAAGAGTGCAAGTTACATAGAACAGGGTCTTAAAAACTTGGAACAGAATACATGGGTAAAATAGCTTATAACATAATAGATGAAGGAGAAACTGAAAATTATCTTAATTGTAAAGGGTTATGGCCGGCGCCATAAAGTGATAAATTATCTTAATTGTAAATTATCTTAATTGTAAATTGTTATCTTCATTGTAAAGTGTTATGGCCGGCGCCATTTTGCAAAATGGCGCCGGCCGTACGGCAACATGATTCGAGTGCAGGAGGTCATTCCCGGACCCCCGCTGGACCCCCAGGGACTTTTGGCCAGCTTGGGGGGGGCCTCCTGACCCCCACAAGACTTGCCAAAAGTCCAGCAGGGTTTCATTCTTTTCTTGCTTTTCTTTACTTTTCTAGCATATATATTAGTCGCTTCGGTAATTGCTCCTTTTAGTAGAGATGTGTATCGTGTGATCGATCGTCTTAACGATCGATTTCGACTGGGGGGGGAGGGAATCGAATCGTCGCCGTTTTGTTTTTGTAAATATCGTGTAAATCGGGGAGGGCGGGAAAACCGGCACACTAAAACATCCCTAAAACCCACCCCGACCCTTTAAAATAAATCCCCCACACTCCCGAACTCCCCCCAAATGTCTTAAATTACCTGGGTTCCAGTGGGGGGGTCCCGTTGTGATCTTCCACTCTCGGGCTACGGGTGCCGAGAGTGGAAGATCACAACGCCGGCCATATTGCAAAATGGCGCCGGCCGTACGGCAACATGATTCGAGTGCAGGAGGTCGTTCACGGACCCCCGCTGGACCCCCAGGGACTTTTGGCCAGCTTGGGGGGGGCCTCCTGACCCCCACAAGACTTGCCAAAAGTCCAGCAGGGGTCCGGGAATGACCTCTTGCACTCGAATCGTGTTGCCGTACGGCCGGCGCCATTTTGCAATATGGCCGGCGTTGTGATCTTCCACTCTCGGCACCCGTAGCCCGAGAGTGGAAGATCACAACGGGACCCCCCCACTGGAACCCAGGTAATTTAAGACATTTGGGGGGAGTTCGGGAGTGTGGGGGATTTATTTTAAAGGGTCGGGGTGGGTTTTAGGGATGTTTTAGTGTGCTGGTTTTCCCGCCCTCCCCGATTTACACGATATTTACAAAAACAAAACGGCGACGATTCGATTCCCTCCCCCCCCAGCCGAAATCGATCGTTAAGACGATCGATCACACGATACACATCTCTACTAAAAGGAGCAATTACCGAAGCGACTAATATATATGCTAGAAAAGTAAAGAAAAGCAAGAAAAGAATGAAACCTATCTGGTTCACAAAAGAGGTGGCTGATAAAATAAAAGATAAAAGAACAGCGTTTAAGAAATATAAAATATCCCAAAGGGAGGATGATAAGGAAGATTATCTGGTAAAACTGAGGGAGACGAAGAAAGTAATCAAGAAAGCAAAATGTCAAGCAGAAGAAAGGATTGCCAAAGAGGTAAAGCGAGGAGACAAAACATTTTTCAGATACATCAGCGAAAGGAGAAAAGTCCAAAGTGGTATACTGAAAATGAAAGGTGAAAAGGATCAACGGGTGGAGACAGATGAAGAAATGGCAGAAATATTAAATGAATACCTCAGTTCGGTGTTCACTAAATAAAAACCCAGAGAAGGACCATTGCTAGTTAACATGAAACTGGAGGGGAGTGGAATGGGTGAAACTCCGTTTACGGAAGAGAATGTATGGGAAGAGCTAAGAAAACTGAAGGTGGACAAAGCCATGGGGCCTGATGAGGTTCATCCCAGGATACTGAAGGAGCTCAGAGATGTGCTGATGGATCCGCTGTGTGACCTATTCAATAGATCCATTGAAATGAGAGTGGTGCAGAGTGATTGGAGAAGAACAATGGTGGTCCCGCTTCACAAGAGTGAGAGCAGAGAGGAGGCTGGAAACTACAGGCTGGTTAGCCTCATCTCAGTGGTGGGAAAAATATTGGAGTCACTGCTGAAGGAAGGAATAGTGAACTATCTACAAGCAGCAGAATTGATGGAATAGAGGCAGCATGGCTTCACCAAGGGAAAGTCCTGTCAGACAAATCTGATCGACTTTTTTGATTGGATGACTAAGGAATTGGATCGAGGAAGAGCGCTCGATGTCATCTATTTGGATTTTAGCAAAGCTTTTGATACGGTCCCGCACAGGAGGCTTGTGAATAAAACGAGAACCTTCGGTGTGAGTGCCAAGGTCATAGCCTGAATTGCAAACTGGTTGATGGACAGAAGACAATGTGTGATGGTAAATGGAACTCTCTCTAAAGAGAGAACGGTGTTAAGTGGAGTACCGCAAGGATCGGTGTTGGGACTGGTCCTATTCAATATCTATGTGAGCAACATTGCGGACGGGATATAAGGTAAGGTTTGTCTTTTTGCGGATGACACTAAGATTTGCAACAGAGTGGACATGCCGGAAGGAGTGGAGAGAATGAGATGGGATTTAAGGAAACTGGAAGAGTGGTCGAAGATATGGCAGCTGAGATTCAATGCCAAGAAGTGCAGAGTCATGCATATGGAGTGTTTAAATCCAAAAGAACTGTATTCAATGGGGGGAGAAGGGCTGATGCACATGGAGCAGGAGAGAGACCTTGGGGTGATAGTGTCTAATGATCTGAAGTCGGTGAAACAATGTGACAAGGCGATAGCTAAAGCCAGAAGAATGCTGGGCTGAATAGAGAGAGGAATATCAAGTAAGAAAAGGGAAGTAATTATCCACTTATACAGGTCCTTGGTGAGGCCTCACCTGGAGTACTGTGCTCAGTTCTGGAGACCGTATCTCTGAAGGGACAGAGACAGGATAGAGGCGGTCCAGAGAAGTGTGACCAAAAAGGTGGATGGTCTTAATGGAATGACTTCTGAGGAGAGATTGAAGAATCTAAATATGTATACCCTGGAGGAAAGAAGGAGCAGGGGTGATATGATGCAGATGTTCAGATACTTGAAAGGTTTTAATGATCCATGGGTCACGATTTAAAACTCCAGGGAGGAAGACTCAGAACCAGTGTCAGGAAGTATTTCTTCACGGAGAGGGTGTTGGATGCCTGGAATACCCTTCCAGAGGAAGTGGTGAAGACCAAAACAGTGAAGGATTTCAAAGGGGCATGGGATAAACACTGTGGATCCATAAAGCCTGGAGGATGGGAATAAAGAGAAGAGGTATGGGGGTGGCTTGCGGGAATGATGGCTACTACCTGGTGATAAATACCCTTATTCAATAAACATTCACATGGTTATCAGTTATATTGTAAACCGGTACGATAAGACCTTGTCTTGAGTATCGGTATAGTAAAAGAAATTAAATAAATAAATAAATAAATAAATAAATAATGCGACTCCAACATTGATCTATGCTTCAACGGCAAGAGGAAATATTGAAAAGAGGATTTGCATTCAGGCAACAACCAACAAGGTAGCACAGTTTTGGTAAACAAATAAGTGTTGGAGTAGCTTTCTTGTTGCAGTGGTTACTACTCCGAACCAATTAAGTCTGTTACTTCACTTGGAAGCATATTCAGTGCAACTCACAGCTTCAATGGCAATGAGAATGAAGAAAAGAGGATTTATATTCAGGCAACAACCAACATAGACTGAATTGCACAGTCTAGGTAAACAAATAAGTGTGGGAGTAGCCTGATACATCACTTTGAATGCATATCCAGCACAGCTCACTGCTTCAAATGCAGGGGGGGATGAAGAAATAGCATTTACATCCAGACATCTAACAAGGCATTGATCTGAGCAGTATGAATATACAAACATCGGAGTAACTTGCTCGATATGACGGTTACTACCCTCAAACATTAAGCCTTATACTTCACTTTGATGCAGCTCCAACACTGCTCTCTGCATCAATGGCGGGAGTGAAAGGAAATTAGAATAAAAAAGTTACCAATAAGGGCCCTGAACTCAGCAGTCAGAGTAACAAGTATGAGAAAATAAGTGTGAAAGCTTGCTGGGCAGGCTGGATGGGCCTATTGGTCTTCTTCCGCTTTCATTTCTATTTTTCTATATGTTTCTATGGCTGACCATGGTGGGAGTAGCCCCGCGGCCCCACTTGCTGATGTCATCAGGGTGTCTCCTCTTCAGCCCTATAAGAGGGCCCTTTGCCAGTTTTCCAACACCTTTGCAAGGACCCAGTCCACTCCTGGACTTCTCTTCACCTTCAGCTTCTTCAAGGCACTTCATTCTTCATGGGAATTCCCTCGTCATCTTCATCCATGGCTCCTACTCCTTTGTCCTGGCTTCATCCATGGTTCCTGTTCACTCATCAGATCCCGCGTCCATGTCTTCAGACGTCCCTGATGTCCTCGCCCTTAGATGTCTCTGATGTCCTCGTCCTCCGATGTCCTTGATGTCTTCTTTTTCAGATGCCCTGATGTTCTTGTCTTCAGATGTTCCAGATGCCTTTTCTTCAGATTATCCTGATGTCTTCATCTTCAGATGTTCCACCTCCAGGCGTCCATTCCTTCCAGCTCCTCTCTTTAGAAGCCTTGTCCTTAGATGTCCTTAATTCTGGGTCCACCCTAGCCTCCTGCCAGCTGATCATGCTGTCAGTGGACCTGCTAGGTCACAGATGCTAGGTCCACTGACAGCATGATCAGCTGGCAGGAGGCTAGGGTGGACCCACAATCAAGGACATCTAAGGACAAGGCTTCTAAAGAAGCCTTTAGGGTGCTGGTCATGCTGGGTCACTGAAGGCTCTACTCCAAATGTAACCTGTTATGAGTGTTTCCCGGACTCCACTTCATCCTCAATTTTAGCCTTGCTGTCATCTTGATCTGAATACATCATCAAGAAGGGATGCCCCCGAGGTTCCTGTCAAAGAGGCTTCAAAGGAGGGCCCAGTGACACGCACGCACCTAGGAAGGACCAGAGACGATGTAGCTGGTGGTGGCATCTCGGCCACCACGAGGAGCCATAGGGAACACGGTGGTAGAGATTGGCCTGTGCCATGAGCAGACCCGAGGAGGGCTGGAGAACAGTGCAGGATGTAAGTAAGCATGGTCACAGCCATCTGTGACTGATGGGCATAACAGTACCCCCCTCTTAAGGCCCCTCCCCGGAGCTTTGGGTTTGCGAGGATGCGTAGGGTGAAACTGCCGAAGGAGATCCTTGTCCAGGATATTGGCCATGGGTTCCCAGCTATTCTCCTCAGGCCCAAAGCCCTCCCAAGCGAGGAGGTATTCCCATTTTCTTCCATGTTTTCTAATGTCTAGGACATCTTGGACCTGATAGGTTACATCTGCCTCTGAAGATAGTGTTAAGGAATCTGGTGGTTTCTTAGAAAATCCTAAGAGAATGAGAGGCTTCAGTAGAGAAACGTGAAAGGCATTGTGAATCTTGAGCAAGGAAAGCAGCTGTAGTCTGTAGGTAATGGGACCTAAATGGCAGAGCACTGGAAAGGAGCCAATGTACCTAGAAGCAAATCAGGCATAAGGCAGTTTGAGCCGAATAAATTTGGTACTGAACCATACCTTTTCCACCGGCTGGAACTGGGGTGCTGCACAATGGTGAGTATCAAAGACTTTCTTCGATCTCTGGGCAGATTGCTTAAGCAGTTGTTGGGTATTCTGCCACAGATGATGCAATTCTCGGGCAGTAGCTTGCGCTGCTGGGGAGGCCACGGAGAGTGGAAACGGAAGTGGAGGCAAAGGTTGGCGCCCATAGACCACTTGGAAGGGAGATGACCCAGTGAAAGTGGACAGATGGGAGTTTAATGCGAACTTCGCCCAGGGAAGATGGTCGGCCCAATTGTCCTGCTGCAAACTCACATAGGCTCACAAGAATTGCTTTAGGGTTCTATTGGTCCTCTCTGTTTGACCATTGGCTTGAGGGTGGTAAGCTGAAGTGAAGTCTAAGGAAATATTAAACTTCTTGCAAAGAGATTTCCAGAAGCGTGGAGTGAATTGAACCCGAGGTCTGAGATAATATGCTTGGTAAGACTGTGGAGCCAGAACACATGCCGAAAGAATAATTTGGCCTGCTGGGGTGATGTAGGAAGACCGGGTAGAGTCACAAAGTGCGCCATCTTAGAGAAGTGATCGACAGTGACCCATATGGTGTTATTCCCTTTGGAGACAGGCAAATCCACAATAAAGTCTGTAGCAATATGGGTCCAGGGTTCGCTCAGAATTGGAACTGGCTGTAAGAGTCCCCAAGGTCTTCCTGCAGGAGGCTTATGATGGGTACACGTGGGGCAGGATTCAACGTACGCTTGGGTATCCTTCTGAATAGTAGGCCACCAGTAGTACCGCTGCAGAATGGAAAGAGTCCTGGACTGACACGGATGTCCGGAGGTCAAAGAGTCGTGAGCCCATTGCAAAACCTTTCATCTTAGCGGGCGAGGGACCACTGTTTTCCTCGGAGGTACTGGAAAGGTGGCAGACAAAATTACCTTAGCAGGGTCTATTATAGGCCGAGGGGTTTCAGGAACATCCTCAGCAACGAACGACCTGGAGAGAACGTCGGCACAAATATTCTTGTTGGCTGGGTGATAACACAGTATGAACCGAATAAAGAAGAGGGACCAGCGGGCCTGGTGATGGTTTAAACGCTGAGCATGAAGTAGATACTCGAGAGTTTTATGATCCGTGTCTATGGTAATCTGGTGTTGTGCACTTCGAGCCAGGGTTGCCATTCCTCAAAGGCCAGCTGTTATGTTTGTGGCACTGTGGATACTTGGTCGCAATGGAGATGACTCCGCCCATGGGGAACCACTGCGATAGGCTGACACAGATAGAAGGCACAGTATGGATAGTCTTTATTGTACTGCTGTAGATAGATGGTGAAAGCAGTAAGGTAAGGCACTGATCCACGAAGTGCCAATACGTTAAACCGGCTCAGAAGTATAGTCTCACCCAGATGTTCACGATAGGTGGGAGCCCGCAGTGCAGGTAACGCCACGGATGGTGGGTGGATTTGGAGCACCGGATCATTGCGGTAGTCACAGAATGAAGGCATCTTCCTGGTGGTGGAATGGTGGGACTGAAGGTCATTGGGACAGGATATGAAGGTAAAAAGACTGTTGAGGAGTGAGTACCCAATGGTCCAATATGCTGAAATGTAGAATAGAGAGAAAGACTCCTGAGGAGCGGTTGTCTTACTTAGTGAGGAACCCCAAAGGGAAGTTGGAAGCGAGAGCCCCCCGAGGAGCGGGTCTAGAGCTTCTTACTGGAGCGAGGCCCTTAGAGTGAAAGCGGCGTCTAAGTGTGCAGCTTAGAGCAGTCAGAGTAGCGAAGCAAAGTCTTTGCTAACTCAAAGTTGAAGCGGAGGCGGTGGCTAGATATACCCGGAGGTACTGATGTTATGCGGTGGGGCCGCCCCTGAGGTTCCCGCCATGACGTGTATTTGAGCGTAGGAGTTGTGCGTGCTCTTGCCCTAGGAGGCCACGGGAGTGAGCATGGCGGATGGGGACGCCCATGCTGGTTTGGAAATGCCCAGGCCCTCGGCACTTGGCACTGGAGACAGCCATCTTGCCCAAAGAGAGTGAAAGGGGAGAAAAAGAGGTAAGGCAGAACGGACACAGCCGTCTGCGACCGACGGACGGAACACCAGCTTGATGGCCAACAATTCTTTATCCCCGATGCTGTAATTACATTCCACCAGCGAGAAGCATTAGGAGAAAAAAGAACAGGGGTGCAGAGAATGAGTAGTGGAGTATTGGTACCAACAGAGGCTGGATTTCTGTCGATGGCGTCGTTCCTTATGAGAATGTCTACTCCTACCCATCTGCATGGGTTCCTCCTCAGATGGATTCTGTGGTGTGCTTACTTATGAAGAGAAAGAACACCGGACTTGAGAAGGGCCTGGAGCAGACACCGGGCTGCTCTGGACTCAAGAGAACGTTCTTGAAACTCGACAGTCGATATGCCCAGTGAGGTCAATCAGTGCAGATATAAGGGCAATTCACGAGCTGCCAACTCATCTTTAATCCGAAGACTCAAGCCTTCAAGAAAATTGAACGTAGACAGTTGGAGTCCCAGTGTAATTCTGAGGCTAGAGTTCGGAATTCAATAACATAGTCCGTTAGAGGCCGAGAGCCTTGTTGGAGATGAAGAAGAGACATCCCAAAGATGGTTCGTCGGCCTGGGTCTTCGAAAACGGAACAAAACAGGGCCAGGAACTCTGGAAGGACATGGGAACCGGGTATTCTCACTCCCAGAGAGGTGATGCCCAGGCCAAGGCCTTACCAACCAAAAGGGCCAGGATGTATGTAGTCTTGGTGATCACATCTGTGAAGTAAGCTGGTTGCAGACAGAAGTGCATATTGCACTGATTCAAGAAACCCCTGCACAGGAGAGGGTTCCCTGAAAAGCATGGGGGCACCGGCAGGGGTATAGTCAGTCGAGGAGCCGGTGCAGAGGTGGAGGTATTGAGCTTGATAGACGTCATAGTAGCTGTCATAGTAGCATCTAGATGAGAGCAAAAGTTGTCTATGGCAGCTGCCAGAGAGTCCAAGAATTTCTATTGTTCACTGATCCTTTGTGCCAGGCCAGGAATGGCCTGGAGGGCTGAGACCTCTTCCAGGTCCATGGATTTGGCAATCTGTTATGGTTTGTAGGTTTGTGGACCGTTGGCCCAAGGTATGAGTTGTACCACCTGTGGGGAGGAGCCCCACAGGCCCACATCATTGGGAGGCAAGGTCAGGCATGGCAGGAAGCTCTGGGTAAGACTGTGGAGAGGTTCCGAGGAGTCAGGAGGGATTCCCCAGTAGAAAGGCAGGCTGAAGATAATACCTTGACTGAGATCCCCAAAGGGGAAGGTGCCAGGCAGGCCGTAGAGTGGGAGGCTTGAGACTGGCGTGCAGGAGATATAGCGGAGAGACACCCCCAAGGGGCAGAGCTGCAGAGCAAGGGAGGTGCAGCTGTAGTGATGCAGGCCAACCCGTGGAGCAGGGAAGCCTGAGTACGGTCTCCGATGATGACATAGGTAGATCCCAAGTAGAGGGGAGTACAGACAGTCTCTGTGTGTTAGAGAAGCACAGCCCCGGGGAGCAGGGAAATGCTGGTAGTCCAGTTGCACGTAAGCACGACCCCCAAGGAGCAGAGAGGCGTGGACAGTCACAGTAAAGCACAAGGACACTGTCCTGAGAAGTGGATTGGTGCAGAGAGTCTCTTGAGAAGAAGGAGGACGCAGCCCCGAGGAGCGGGGAAGAACTGACAGTCTAACACAGCATATAGGCACAACCTGAGGAGCAGGAAAGCACTAGAGTAAACTCCCGAGTGTTCCAGGGGGCAGCCCCGAGGAGCGGGGAGCCTTGCAGAGTAGGACTTCAGGAAGCGCAGAGCCAGTCTGAGGAGCGGGGGAGGCCAGGAGATGAGGTCCCCATAAGAGCACTCATTGGCCCCCGAGGAGCCGGTACCAGACAGAGTCCAAGGTCCAACAGAAATCATCGCCTCAGAAACACGGAACAGGAGCTAGTAGAGGCGTACGGAACTTGTTGCCAAGTCGGCTAGCTGAGGGCAAAGGTAGAGCTTAAGTACTGTAAAAACTTTTGATACTACCTGCTAGAGATGTGAATCGAAACCGGAATCGGTTCGGATTCCGGTTCCGATTCACATGTGGTTTTTTTTTTCATCGGGCCCGATTGCGGTTTTGTTTATCGGCTGCGCCCGAGCTGATAAACAAAAAACCCACCCTGACCCTTTAAAACAAATCCCTTTGCTTGCCCCACCCTCCCAACCCCCCCAAAAACATTTTACAGGTACCTGGTGGTCCAGTGGGGGTCCCGGGAGTGATCTCCCGCTCTCGGGCCGTCGGCTGCCACTAATAAAAATGGCGCCGATGGCCTTTGCCCTTACCATGTGACAGGGTATCCATGCCATTGGCCGGCCCCTGTCACATGGAGGGAGCACTGGATGGCCAGCGCCATCTTTAAAAATGGCGTGGGCCATCCAGTGCTCCTACCATGTGACAGGGGCCGGCCAATGGCACGGATACCCTGTCACATGGTAAGGGCAAAGTGCCATAGGCGCCATTTTAATTAGTGGCAGCCGACGGCCCGGGAGCGGGAGATCACTCCCGGGACCCCCACTGGACCACCAGGTACCTGTAAGATGTTTTTGGGGGGGTCGGGAGGGTGGGGGAAGCAAAGCGATTAATTTTAAAGGGTCGGGGGTTTAGGGTTATTTTTGTGTGCCGTTTTTCCCGCCCTCCCCCAAAACGATAAGAGAACCCCCACGAACAATATCGTGGGGTTTTCCTATCGTTTCGGGGGAGCCTCCAATTTCAGACGATTTTGAAAATATTGACGATATTTTCAATCGTCTGAAGCCTGATTCACATCCCTACTACCTGCTTCTTTCTTAGAGACAGTGCTATGGAGCACAATCCATTTCCTCCATGGTGGGTTTCCACTTCAGACAAAAGGCAGGGAGCTACTGACCTGCCATCTGACTGCTGGAAGGTGCCAAGGGATAAGCATGAGTACATTCCTTCCCCTTTTCAAATCCTTTCCTCTGGCAGAAAGTATTCTGCCAGAGGAAAGGATTACATCAGTGCATGCTACCATTTACATCCTCCCCTGATGTAAATGGTAGCATGCACTGCTTCTCCAACTGATGCTGCTTTCCAGCATTTTGTGAGATGCCCTATATGCTTCTCTCAGCTGATATCCTTCATGTAGTGTAATACATGAGTACTTCCTCACTTTGAAGTGCCTCCAGATAAGGGATTTCTTCTATGATCCATTTTTTAAATCCTTGAGGACTGATGCTGGCACTAGAATTGAGATAGATGCTGTACCCTGATGAACAAGATGAGGAGCATCACACACAGTGTCTACCTTTGCTGCTTGCTCTTGCTCTTGCTCACCATTCTCAGTGTCATCTACCTCCCCTATCATTGATGTGGAGGCTAAGGTGCCACTAACTAATCCTCCCAAATTTTCTTCAGCTAGTGGCTCTTCAATATCTTCTGATTCAAGGAATTCAATACAAGATTCTGTCTCAGAATCAAATGCTGCAAATTTTGCCTTCACTTCCTCAGCAGCAGTAAGTAATGAAACGTGTGCTGCTGGTTTTGGGTGTTCCACTTCTGCTGCCCTGCTGCTGTCTGCCCTGGTTGGCTCTCCCATCATTTCCCTCTTCTCCAGAACAGCAAGGAGATGAACAGGCAGTGGTGGCACATCCTCTCCAAATTTCAATTTTTCTGGCAGGAGCTGTCTTTGTCTTCTGCCTTCTTCAATTTAGGCACAGGACATCACTTTTTATAGTTGCCTACTCTACCACCATTCACTTGCCTTTGTTTTCCTTACATTATGTTATTTATTCAGGTGCAATTAGTACACTTCCTTCTGAGGGTTTTGATATTTCAGATAATGTTGTATTTATTGGTACCATAACTGTACCCACATTCACAGAACCACTCTACTGTGTGTATGGAGAACTGTTTCTCTCTCTCTCTCTCTCTCTCTCTCTCTCTCTCTCTCACACACACACACACACACACACACACATACATACAAGCACAAACAGTACAGTATATGTATGCTGTGCTATGCTGTGCTGCTTGCAAAGCTGGGCAGGCACTAGTGCTGACAGCCTCCACATTTACAAAAAAACTGTGGTTGGTGTTTAACCTGTCAGCCTAGTACTGACTCTTCTCTTCAGTCTCTGTGCATTGCTCAGTCACCTCCCTGGTGACCATAGAGAAACAAAAAATATCAATACTACTGTGGCAACTCTCCACACTGTCTCACACCTACACCAAGACCCTCTCCCACTGAAGAGTAAAATCTGCAGCAGGTGCCACTGACCATCTTTCTCTGGTGACTGACACAGTGAAAGACACTAGTGCAAAATCGCCTAGGAAGATTTAATCAGTTAGGCGATTACTATATGATTTCAAATAAATAATTATAGAAATATAGAAATAAGTAGATAGCACACCACTGCCAAAAAATCCAAAAATCTTAACCTTTTTTTTTTTTTTTTTTAAACTATGTGAGCTTTCTCCAAGTACATCCTTCTTGGGAATTTTATAGTCACATCAACTAATTTCAAGAACATAAAAAACGTTTAGAATCAGTTATCACCTCTAGAAGGGGGCAAAATTGTCTATAGAGAGCTTTTTGAAACATACCAGTGTACATTTCAGCACAATTTTTTTTTTCTAATGATATCAGTGAAGCATTAATTCCAAAGACAAATAAAAATTTGTTGCAATATAGACTGTAGAAGAGAGTGAGGATTGATTTTGAACAAGTCAGAGGTGCTGCAATGAGGATATGCCTGGTGAGCAGAAAGACAATGATAAAGCACTTTAACATTGAGATGATTGGCAATTAATTTGAATAAGTGAGTTTTGTATGACTAAGAGATTTGAATTCAGACAATACTGAATATTGATAGACAAGGTAAGAATGAAAGTAGTTATGAGCAATTAACTTAAGCTGAAGCACTGAAAATATGTTTTGCAGCTATTACTAAATGGAATGCAAGAAAGGGTTGATTTTAAGACCCATGCACGTGCATCCATGTTCGTGCAATTCCCGGCGCATACACATGGACATGCCGATTTTATAACATACAGGTGTCGGCGCGTGCTTGTTTTAAAATACGGGTCCTGGGCACACATGCTCGCCAGATTTTCATGTCTGCATGCACATGTGCGGGCAGGTGGCCAGCTCTGCGCATGGGTGGGGGGAATTTTAGCAAAATATGCACGGTGACACAATCCGACCTCCCCCAGTTCCCTCCCAGTCCACTCATCTGGAGCAGAAGTAATCTGCACACGCCAGGCAGATGCTGGCATGCGCTTCCCCTGGACAGTGGCTAATGGCGCTATCCCAGCCTGACCCGCGCCCCTCCCCACCCAGACCATGCCCCCCTCAGCTGCCCATTTTCCCTGAGCCGGCACTTCTGTATGTACCGGGAATTATGTGATTGGCTGGGCCCATTGTAAAATGCACGCAGTGCATGCAAGGCCCAGCCAATCACGTAAATGAAATTTATGCACGTAGCCCTTATTAAATCCTGGCTTTAGTGTGACTGGAAACAAAAATTGAGAAAGGAAAAATAAACTAAGTGCTGAATGAAAATACCTATTCCTTCAAGGACCAAGTCACACTTCACATCAAATTTGAGTGTTTTAATTGAAGTGGAAATAAAATAAGAAAAGTTATCTTTAATCATATAAAGGACTAATTTTACAAAATATTCTCTAAGATCATTTTTGAAAGCAGAGTTAAATCTTTTTCTTATACAAAACTTCTGAAGGAAAACATACTGGAGAGGTATTGGTATTTTTATTCAGCATTTATAATATTTTTTTTTCCTTTTAGAATTCTATTTCAAGACACACTAATTCCATTCCATTCATTTAAGGTTAGAATGCATGTTTCCTATGCTTCAGCTTAAAATCTCTCAATCACAAAAACTTTACTTATTCAAATCAATTACCAATTGTTCCCCCAATGTTAAATTGTTTTATAATTATTTTTTTTTTGCTCATCAGGCAGATCCTCAATGCAGCATTTCTGACTTGTGAGTCACCAACAATCACTGTCCTTTACAGTCTAGGGATGTGCATTTGTTTTCAACGAAAGTGCAATCTGCAATGCAGAAGTCCCTATTCATTGTATTCATGGGTTCGCGAAACGCTTCGCGATCCCCCATGAATAAAACATATCATATTAGTTTCATTCTTTTGGTTCGTAGTGATTTCTTAGCGGCCATTTGAAATAGGAGAAGGCCATGTGGGAGTATCCAGAGCAAAAACCAGCCCTTTCCTGTGAGTTATAAGTGACCTCACAGCCCTGTCATAGAGTGGGTCAGACAGGTTGGCATGGAGACAAGAATGCAATCTATCAGAGCTAAACATTTTTCTAATTCAGCCAATCGCCGCTCTCACTCAGTGCTCTGTGACGCTGTTCCTGATGATGCTATACTATTTATACCTTAAGCACGCAGCGTGCCATGCTCTATCTTTGCGGGGGTGGTCCAGGGAGATGGCTGAATTCAGAACTAGTCTGAGTGTCTCAAATCTGTATTCAATTGCTAGCTAATTTGACTGAATTTTCCATTGAAAAATAAATTTGATCGATTTTGCTGCAGTGCCAGCTAGCCAGGCTTTTTTTGACAGTACTTTTTTTTAATGATCTCAGACGGTCTCTCTGTCTGTCCCACTGAGACAAGCTGCTAGCAGTGGCATTTTGCTGCTTAATTGACCTCCTGGGGTAGGTTTCAAGCAGGATTTGGGTGTTGTGGGTGGGAGATATATTCGATTTCTAGCTAGTTTGATAGAATTTTCCATTGAAAAAAATATTTCTTCTATTTTTGCTGCTTTGCAAGCCAGGCTTTATTTTTAACTGCTTTTTTTTTTAATTGAACTCAGACTGTCTCTCTGTGCTCTTTTAAGCCAACAAGGCAGTGCACTGGGCATCAGTGGGCAGTTTTGCAGACTCACATATATTGGGACAGCGGTGCTCTTTGAAGCCAAATCCCAGTAGGCCTCTTTTGTAGTTACAAGTTTGGTGTGTGCACATACAGTGGTCCCAGTAGTAGTGAACATCCAGGCACTGCCTCGTGGGCCTGTGGGCAGATTTGCAAACACACATATATTGGGACAGTGGTGCTCTTTGAAGCCAAATCCCCAGTAGGCCTCTTTAGAAGTTACAAGTTTGGTGTGTGCACATACAGCGGTCCCAGTAGTAGTGTACATCCAGGCACTGCCTTATGGGCTTGTGGGCAGTTTTGCGGACTCACATTTATTGGGACAGCGAGGCTCTTTGATGCCAAATCCCCAGTAGGCCTCTTTAGAAGTTACAAGTTTGGTGTGTGCACATACAGCGGTCCCAGTAGTAGTGTACATCCAGGCACTGCCTTATGGGCTTGTGGGCAGTTTTGCGGACTCACATATATTGGGACAGCGAGGCTCTTTGAAGCCAAATCCCCAGTAGTCCTCTTTTGTAATTACAAGTTTGGTGTGTGCATATGCAGCAGTCTCAGTTGTAGTAGTACATCAAGGCAATGCATCGTGCGTCTGTGGGCAGTTTTGCAGACTCACATATATTGGAACAGCAATGCTCTTTTAAGCCAAATCCCCAGTAGGCCTCTTTTGTAGTTACAAGTTTGTTGTGTGCACATACAGTAGTATACATCAAGGCACTGCACCTGTGGGCAGTATTGCAGACTCACATATATTGGGACAGCAGTGCTCTTTTATGCCAAATTCCCTGTAGGCCTCTTTTGTAGTTACAAGTTTGGTGTCTGCACATCAAGACACTGCATCATGCATCTGTGGGCAGTTTTACAGACTCACAGATATCGGGACAGCAATGTTCTTTTAAGCCAAATCCCCAGTAGGCCTCTTTTGTAGTTACAAATTTGTTGTGTGCACATACAGTAGTATACATCAAGGCACTGCGCTTGTGGGCAGTATTGCAGACTCACATATTTTGGGACAGCGGTGCTCTTTTAAGCCAAATCTCCAGTAGGCCTCTTTTGGAAATAATTATTTTAATTGAAATAACTAGTAGGCAGTGACATTAAATCCATGATGTCAGGGAAAGCTAGACATGGTCAAGTGATTGGGACTGGCAAAGGAGGCACTGGCAGAGGAGATACTTCAAAAGGCAGTGCCAGTCCCCCATTAAAGTTAAAAAGGGAGATGTTCCAATCTAAAATCTCTGGAGGGGCAGGCAGTTCCATTCGGAATAAACTGAAATTTAATTATGATGCACCACCACCACTTGTTTCTGACCCTGAAGGTTTGGAGGTGAGGGAAGGGGAGGCTGAGTCATGCAAGTCAAAATGGCGACACCCAAAAGGAGCAGTGCGATAGCAGACTTGACTTAGCATTGACAATGTAGCGCAGGCACTGTTTGCTTCTGATTCCAATGAAGACTCATCTTGTGTGGGATTCTCATCATCAGAAATGGAAGAAGTAATAGCTGAAGAAGGTTTAGGAAGATTAGTTAGTCCTGTCTTAGGCTCCACTTCAATGCTGCAGGGGAGAGATGAAACTGATGATGAGGAGGAGGAAGAGCCTTCAGTGCAGTCACAAAGTGTGACTGATGCTCCTGGCATTGCTTCTCAGGGTGCATCCACTACTTCAGCTCCAATGCCAGCATCCACCCTGAAGACTGTAGAGAAGGGATCATGAAATAAATCTGCGATCTGGAGCCACTTTAAAGTGACAGAGGACCCACTTTTTGCTCAGTGTAATTACTGTGCCAGGGCTATTAGCAGAGGCAAGCAAATGGGACATCTAACTAATTTTGGCATGATGCATCATATGCAGAAGCAACACCCAACAGTACTGACATCTGGGGATGGTGGCAGTACCAATCAGGGCACCCATTTTTCCAGGCAGCGTAAAGTGGTTGAAAAGGAGCAGAGTCATTCCATGCCCTCAGCCCCTTCTAGCAGTCAGGTGGCAGGCCAGCAGCCCTCTGCCATGTGGCAGAAGTGACAACCCACCATGGAGGAAATGGGGTGGTATTCAGTAATGCTATCCCGGAGTAGGAGGCAGGCAGCCTCAAAAGTTGTAACCAGGAGCATTGGGGAAATGATTGCCCTTGATGACCAGCCCTTGCAGATAGTGGAGAATGTGGGTTTCAAGCATTTGCTGAAGGTTTTAGTTCCAAATTACAAAGTCCCCTCCAGAACCACATTTAGCAGAAAGGTCATCCCCAGCCAGAACCAGTGTCACAGTCGCATCCAAGCGCTGCTAGTTAAGGCACAGGGGAGTGTACATTTCACCTGCGATATCTGGAGCACACTGAATGTTGCACATTCTTACGTCTCCCTGACAGCACACTGGTGGGACCTGGCTGAGGCAGGGGCAGGCAGCAGCTTTATTAGTGAACAAGAAACAGGGTAGAATTGGCTTTACTGCACACCCAGCTGACAGATGATGCCCATACCTCAGCCAATATTCTAGCATGCCCCAGACAGATGAATGTGGGCTGGCAGCTACATTAGCGAGATAGGAATCTTCAGGCAGGGTTCCTTGTCACAGACAATGGTGCAAACATGGTAAAGGCAATATCCAATGGGGGCTTTCAGAAAATCCAATGTTTTGCACACACTCTGCACCTGGTAGTGAAGTCAGCTCTGGTGTTGGAGTCCACGCACCAAGAGAATGAATGCCTGCAGGACTTAATAGACAAGTGCAGGAACATAGCAGCACACTTCCACAGAAATATGAATGCGGGGCAGGTTCTCCGATAAAAGCAGACTGATTTGGAGATGCCTCACAAGCGTCTCATTCAAGACATTGCCTTCCAGTGGAATTCCACCTATATGATGCTGCAGAGGTTAGTGGAGCAGCAGAAACAACTTCATTAACTTTCTGTGGCAATGGACATAGGTGTGCACAGTCCCCTAGGGTATTATTATTGGTTAGTCATGAGTAAGCTGGTAAAATCCTGCAGCCCTTCAAGATTACCACGGAGGAACTGAGTTCCAGAAGTGCCTCCTTGGCTGACATCATCCCTATATGATGATGTCAGCTTTAAATAGCCCTCCATCATCCCTATATGATGATGGAGGGCTTTAAATAGGAAAAGGGTATGACAGCAGAGGTGCTGCATTTCTGGACGTTTTGCAGAAGCAGGTGCAGGAGAGATTAAGGCCTTTAACAGAAGACCACACATACATGCTTGCCACAGTCTGTGATCCTCGTGTGAAAGGGAAACTCGCCCTACAGTACGATTGTCTCCTGTTGGTGAAGGACCTGCTGTTAGTAAAGGACCGTGAACAAGAGCACCATAGGCAGAGACAGATCAGCATGAAGCAGACGGGGAAACAGCAGGCACTTCAGAGAGTAGTGCTAGCCCACGCAGGAGCAGCACTCTGTCAGCGACAGCTAGTACTTCCTTCTCCACTTCAGTATGCCAAAGACATGTTGCCCATAAAAAATCATGTGTTCTGGAACAGGCAAGAGAGAAAGCAGCTGGCATGAAGGACTCTCAGCCCACCCAAGCAAAGTAGACACCAGCATAAATGTCAGTGACACAGTATCTTTCAGAGCGCACAGAGGACATGCAGACAGATCCACTGGCATATTGGGCACACAAGTCCACTGTCTGGCCACACCTAGCCAAAGTGGCTCAGCGATATCTGTCATGTCCACCAACCAGTGTGTCCAGTGAACGTGTATTTTCAATGACATGGGTTATCATGAGCTCTCACCGCTCAAGGCTGGCACCGGAGTTGATGGAAATGCTAGTGTTTTTGAAAATAAACATTCCTTTGCTTGGGTTTCCAAATTTTCCATGTGAATGGCAAGATGAATAAAAGCAACTGAAAGCCTTGCAGCAGCTCCAACTGCATCCTATGCTCAAGATAATATCAGCAAATGTACCTGACCTGAAACGCTGTGCCAGTCTGTCCACTCTCTAGGCCATACATCCCTACAAGGGCCTGACCTCAAATGGTAAGCCTGTCTCTCCAGCCCTTACATTACTGCAAGGGCCTGACCTCTAATGCTGCGCCTATCCATCCAGGCCTTATGACCCTACAAGGGCTTGACCTCAAATGCTGTGCCTGTCCGTACACTGTCCAGGCCTTACGTCCCTACAAGGGCTTGACCTCAAACGCTGTGCCTGTCTGTCCACTGTCCAGGCCTTACGTCCCTACAAGGGCCTGACCTCTAACACTGTGCCTGTCCGTCCAGGCCTTATGTCCCTACAAGGGCTTGAACTCTAATGTTGTGCCTGTCTGTCCACGCCTTACGTCCCTACAAGGGCTTGACCTCTAATGCTGTGGCTGTCCATTCAGGCCTTACATCCCTACAAGGGCTTGACCTCTAATGCTGTGCCTGTCTGTCCAGTCCTTACATCCCTACACGGGCTTGACTTCTACTGCTGTGCCTGCCCATCCAGGGTTTATGTCCATACAAGGGCATGACCTCTAATGCTGTGCATGTCCATCCAGGCCTTACGTCCCTACAAGGGCTTGACCTCTAACGCTATGCCTATCCGTCTACTGTCCAGGTCTTACGTCCTACAAGTGCTTGACCTCTAACGCTATGCCTGTCCGTCTACTGTCCAGGCCTTATGTCCCTACAAAAGCTTGACCTCCAATGCTGTACCTGTCTGTCCAGGCGTTACATTCCGACAAGGGCCTGACCTCAAAAGCTGTGCCTTTCTGTCCAGGCCTTATGTCCCTACAAAAGCTTGACCTCTAATGCTGTGCCTGTCCTTCCACTGTCCAGAGCTTATGTCCCTACAAGGGCTTGACCTCTAACGCTGTGACTGTTCATCCAGGCCTTACATTCCTACAGGGTCTTGACCTCAAATGCTGTGGCTATCCATCCAGGCCTTATATCCCTACAAGGGCTTGACCTCAAACACTGTGCCTGTCTGTCCAGGCCTTACGTCCCGAGAAGGGCTTGACCTCAAATGCTGTGCCTGTCCGTCCACTGTCCAGGCTTTACGTCCCAACAAGCTCCTGACCTCTAATGCTGTGCCTGTCCATCCAGGTCTTATGTCCCTACAAGGGCTTGACCTCTAACACTGTGCCTATAAGACCACTGTCCAGACCTTACATCCCTACAAGGGCGTGACCTCGAACACTGTGCCTGTCCATCCAGGCCTTACGTCCCTACAAGGGCCTGATCTCAAATGCTGTGGTTGTCTTTTCAGGCTTTACGTCCCTACAAGGGCTTGACCTCTAATGCTGTGCCTGTCTGTCCAGGCCTTTACATTCCTACAAGGGCTTGACCTCTAATGCTGTGCTTGTCCGTCCACTGTCCAGGCCTTACGTCCTACAAGGGCCTAACCTCTAATGCTATGCCTGTCCGTCCAGGCCTTACGTCCCTACAAGGGCCTGACCTCAAACGCTGTGCCTGTCTGTCCAGCTTGGAGCTTGGATATTTCATATGCACAGTAGTTTTCATGACCTTCATAATATGGGCCATTTTCTCTACATGTTTCTTAGGTGCCAACATTAATGCTTCTAGTACTACAGAAAATTGGTGGTAGTTGTACTCTAGTTCATCCTCTTTGTTCCCATAATTTACAGAGGCACTGTAGGGTACAAAGACAACAGAGGCTGATATTGTAGATTTGAACTTGAGTAGCAGTTTTCTTATTTCTGAGAGCTCTTCACATTCCTTTGTCATCAGCTGAAGTGCATAAGTACAGTTAATAGATTCTGGGTATTCACTATACGCCAATGGAACCACCACACTTTAGGGGCCAACCCATTTCAGGGCTCCCTTTCCTGCGCAAAGGAAAGGGAACTCTCCCCAGGTTAAGCCAGCCTATCTCTTAGCACACTTTGACCCATGTTGAACCAGAACCGCTGTTCACATGTAAACCTCCTCCATGTCGACTCACCACACTTGAAGGCTCATGCTCCACTCTAGGGGCCAACCCATTCTGGGGAGCATTTTCCTGCACAAAGGAAAGGAAACTCTCTCTGGGTGTAGCCAGCCTATCTTTTAGCACCCTCTGACCCATGATGAACCAGAGCCACTGTTCAAATGGAAACCTCCTCCACATCGACTAGCCACGCTTGAAGGCTCGTGCTCCACTCTAGGGGCCAACCCATTCTAGGGAACCCTTTCCTACAGAAAGGAAAGGGAACTCTCCCCGGGTGTAGCCAGCCTATCTCTTAACACCCGATGATCCATGTTAAACCGCTGTTCACATGGAAACTTCCTCCGCCTCGGCCTTGAAAATTCTCATTTGTATATCTGCTACATCCACCAGATTTTAAAAGACCAGTGAGAGCTCACTAGATGCCAATGTAAACACCCCACTCATGGGGCAAACCCATTCTAGGGAGTCCTTTCCTGCACAAAGGAAAGGGAACTTTCCCCAGGGCCAGCCTGTCTTGCCCCTATCAAAACCACAGGGACCTGACTACCTCAGCTCTGCCAGCCCTTCTTGCCCCTATCAACTTTCTGCCACTCTGCTTGCTGCCATACACCATATGACTCACTTTACTCCTTGTGGTGTACTTGCCACTATCATGGTTCCTCAGTGTGTTGGTGCTAGTCTTTCTGCTGCTTTGTCCCTTTGTCGGCACCTTGTGGTTTTTTTCTGACACTCTTTCTGCTTGCTATGTTCCCCCTTCATTGTGCTGTAGGATGTTGATGCCAATTGTTTTGCCACTTTGCTTGTCGTGCTGCCTTCGGGGGTTCATGCAACTGTTATCGGTGCTCTCTTTTGAAGCTGTGGTGTGTTTTTGACACTCTCGCTGCTTCTTTGCACCTCTGTTAAAGCACTCTTGGCACTCCTGGTACCCCTTTGCCCCTTTACAGTGTTTTAGGCTATTCATGACACTTCGGTGCCACCTTGCCACAGTCTAAGTATTTTGGAGCTCTTTTCTCATTCTGTTGATTGCTCCCCAGAAGTTTCATCAGAATTGATAAGAAAACCCAAATTCTGCAGCCAAAAATAGGCTGCAAATACTTCCCCCCATAGACTTTAATGGGAAAATGGATAATGAATAAAACTAATCAACGAATTGGTTTTTCCCCCTATGAAACAAATGCAATGAATGTGGGTCCTGGTGAAACGAAAACTGAATCGAAACAAATGTTTTCCTTCTGCACATCCCTATTACAGTCTAGAACTGTAATAATTTTTCTCTTTGGAAATCATACTCTACTGATATCTTAATAAAAATAATTGCCATAATGTACTCTGGTATTTTTTCACATAGCTCTCTATAGCCCTTGCACCTTGGTTACTGATTCTAAAACTTTTTGATATCCTTGAAATTCACTGAAGTGCCTATAAAAACCCCAGAGGAGCTGGTTGCAGTGGAACCCTCATCCCTATGCTGTTAAGAACATAAGAACATGCCATACTGGGTCAGAGCAAGGGTCCATCAAGCCCAGCATCCTGTTTCCAACAGTGGCCAATCCAGGTCATAAGAACCTGGCAAGTACCCAAAAACTAAGTCTATTCCATGTTAACATTGCTAGTAATAGCAGTGGCTATTTTCTAAGTCAACTTAGTAGCAGGTCATGTACTTCTCCTCCAAGAACTTATCCAATCCTTTTTTAAACACAGCTATACTAACTGCACTAACCACATCCTCTCGCAACTAATTCCAGAGTTTAATTGTGCATTATATAAAAAAAAACTTTCTCTGATTATTTTTAAATGTGCCACATGCTAACTTCATGGAGTGCCCCCTAGTAAATAACTGATTCACATTAACCCGTTCTAGACCTCTCATGATTTTAAACACCTCTATCATATCCCCCCTCAGCCATCTCTTCTCCAAGCTGAAGAGTCCTAACCTCTTTAGTCTTTCCTCATAGGGGAGCTGTTCCATTCCCCTTATCATTTTGGTAGCCCTTCTCTGTACCTTCTCCATCGCAATTATATCTTTTTTGAGATTCGGCGACCAGAATTGTACACAGTATTCAAGGTGAGATCTGACCATGGAGTGATACAGAGGTATTATGATATTTTCCGTTTCATTCACCATTCCCTTTCTAATAATCCCAACATTCTGTTTGCTTTTTTGACTGCCGCAGCACACTGAACCGACGATTTCAATGTGTTATCCACTATGACGCCTAGATCTCTTTCTTGGGTTGTAGCACCTAATATGGAACCTAACATTGTGTAATTATAGCATGGGTTATTTTTCCCTATATGCATCACCTTGCACTTATCCACATTAAATTTCATCTGCCATTTTGATGCCCAATTTTCCAGTCTCACAGGTCTTCCTGCAATTTATCACAATCTGCTTGTGATTTAACTACTCTGAACAATTTTGTATCATCTGCAAATTTGATTACCTCAATCGTCGTATTTCTTTTCAGATCATTTATAAATATATTGAAAAGTAAGGGTCCCAATACAGATCCCTGAGGCACTCCACTGCCCATTCCCTTCCACTGAGAAAATTGTCCATTTAATCCTACTCTCTGTTTCCTGTCTTTTAGCCAGTTTGCAATCCACGAAAGGACATCGCCACCTATCCCATGACTTTTTACTTTTCCTAGAAGCCTCTCATGAGGAACTTTGTCAAACACCTTCTGAAAATCCAAGTATACTACATCTACCGGTTCACCTTTATCCACATGTTTAACTCCTTAATAAATGTGAAGCAGATTTGTGAGGCAAGACTTGCCTTGGGTAAAGCCATGCTAACTTTGTTCCTTTAAACCATGTCTTTCTATATGTTCTGTGATTTTGATGATTATAACACTTTCCACTATTTTTCCTGGCATTGAAGTCAGGCTAACCGGTCTGTAGTTTCCCGGATCGCCCCTGGAGCCCTATTTAAATATTGGGGTTACATTAGCTATCCTCCATTCTTCAGGTACAATGGATGATTTTAATGATAGGTTGCAAATTTTTACTAATAGGTCTGAAATTTCATTTTTTAGTTTTTTCAGAATTCTGGGGTGTATACCATCCAGTTCAGATGATTTACTACTCTTCAGTTTGTCAATCAGGTCTACCATATCTTCTAGGTTCACCATGATTTGATTCAGTCCATCTGAATCATTACCCATGAAAACCTGCTTCAGTACGGGTACCTCCCCAACATCCTTCAAATTACCTTGCATACAGTGCTTCTCGTACATGCTCAGACCTTCTGGTGGGAATGTGTCGGTGTCACTTAATGCAGATAGCAGTGATAGGCTTGTTTAGAAAAGTGTGTCACTGTGATTTGTTTCCTTGCCATTATATGCTGATTCATATCTGGCAAGGCAGTGAGGCCATACAGGGAAGATCTGATTGCTATAGTTATCAGTTGTTTTTTCTCAGCAGTACACAACCATAGACTTTAATGAGTCATAGAAATAAATGGGAAATATAAACACATAGGTTAAATAATTTTTGTTTTAATTTGTTTGATCCCTTTATTTGTTTTTGGGATGCACAAATTAAATGAACCAATGCACATCTCTAACATTCATGTAATCTCTCCCATCTTTCATAAAACTTGTGGAGGTCCATATTCAAAAGCCATTTAGATTGATAACATAATAATTATTTGTCTAATCGGCTTACCCGGCTATATTTAGCCCTTACCTGGCTAAACTCTAGTTAGGTAACTACTTACCCAGCTATAATTTAGCCAGATAAGAAGAGGACATTTCATGGGCAGGTAAGAGGCATTCCGAGGAGGAGCAGAGTTATTCAGAGTTAGTAGCTTAACTTATGCAGCTAACTCTGGTTGTGCCATGGGACTGGCCTAAAGTTAGCCAATTAGATATAACTGGTTAATTTTAAGACAGTTGGTTATATTCAGCAGCGCAACTGCTTGTTAGCCAGATACGTTTATTTTATCTCGCTGAAAATTGACCCCCGGAGAAATATGTTTTGATAATCCCTCTATGATAGGTTTCAAATCAGTGTGCAAGCAAAATCGAGGCTTTCCATCAGAACTATAGAGGTCAGTTTTTCAAAGGGATCTGTCTAGCAAAGTAAGGCAGCTGGATAGATCAAAGCATTTCACAATTGACTGAGCTTCTAAATTTATCTACCTTGGTTTAGCTAACCAATAACATTTAGCTGCTCAAATTCTGAATGGGCCCAGGGTTGGGGTTAGCTTAATGGAGGAGGGAGGAGTTAGGTGGCTAGTCCTGATTTTAAATGTTAACTAGGGATGTGAATCGTTTTAGGACGATTAAAATTATCGTCCGATAATTTTAATATCGTCTTAAACCGTTATGGAACACAATACAATAGAGATTCTAACGATTTATCGTTATAAATCGTTAGAATCGTGAGCCGGCACACTAAAACCCCCTAAAACCCACCCCGACCCTTTAAATTAAATCCCCCACCCTCCCGAACCCCCCCCAAATGAGTTAAATAACCTGCGGGTCCAGCGGCGGTCCGGAACGGCAGCGGTCCGGAACGGGCTCCTGCTCCTGAATCTTGTTGTCTTCAGCCGGCGCCATTTTCCAAAATGGCGCCGAAAAATGGCGGCGGCCATAGACGAACACGATTGGACGGCAGGAGGTCCTTCCGGACCCCCGCTGGACTTTTGGCAAGTCTCGTGGGGGTCAGGAGGCCCCCCACAAGCTGGCCAAAAGTTCCTGGAGGTCCAGCGGGGGTCAGGGAGCGATTTCCCGCCGCGAATCGTTTTCGTACGGAAAATGGCGCCGGCAGGAGATCGACTGCAGGAGGTTGTTCAGCGAGGCGCCGGAACCCTCGCTGAACGACCTCCTGCAGTCGATCTCCTGCCGGCGCCATTTTCCGTACGAAAACGATTCGCGGCGGGAAATCGCTCCCTGACCCCCGCTGGACCTCCAGGAACTTTTGGCCAGCTTGTGGGGGGCCTCCTGACCCCCACGAGACTTGCCAAAAGTCCAGCGGGGGTCCGGAAGGACCTCCTGCCGTCCAATCGTGTTCGTCTATGGCCGCCGCCATTTTTCGGCGCCATTTTGGAAAATGGCGCCGGCTGAAGACAACAAGATTCAGGAGCAGGAGCCCGTTCCGGACCGCTGCCGTTCCGGACCGCCGCTGGACCCGCAGGTTATTTAACTCATTTGGGGGGGGGGGTTCGGGAGGGTGGGGGATTTAATTTAAAGGGTCGGGGGTGGGTTTTAGGGGGTTTTAATGTGCCGGTTTTGCAATTTTTAGATTTTTCACGATTTTTCACGATTTTTCACGATTTTTCACGATATTTTACCCCCCCAAACGGCAACAATACGATTCCCTCCCCCTCCCAGCCGAAATCGATCGTTAAGACGATCGAGGACACGAGTCACATCCCTAATGTTAACCATATAATGGCTTGTCAATTCTGGCTGCTACAATTGAAGGCCCAAATTTGTCCAGTCATCTTCCCTTCTGACATAAAAACAAAAAACATATATAGCACTCCTCCGTAGCCCTCCCTTTTCTTTAACAAAAAAAAGTATGGGTCCTGAAAATCCTTCTATTCTTCAACTCCAGTCCCTCCTCAGTTCCTTCAATGAATAAAAATATGGCTAGTTCCATTTCAGTTATTTCTTGATCCTTTATATTGACAAATTAATTAATTTCTAGGCCTCCTCCCACTCTCCTCCTCCTGATATTCTTCATTGCCAAAATAGTGCCATCCTGAAGCCACTTGACTTCCCACCTCCCAATTTTTGTCAAAATAAAAAAGAAAGTGTCAGGATGATAAAATATACCCTCCACCCCTTATCCCCTTCAATTTAAAAAAAATGTTCAAAGTTCCGGAAACCCCTCCATAATATTGTTACTTATTTTGTAAAAAAGTTATTGTCTCCCATGTCAGTCCCCTTTCTGACACCTACTATCACCCTGCAGACCTCCGTCCTCTCCCAGACTTCCTGAAGAATGAGGAGGATATAGGCTTTCTTCCTAACACCTAGGCATACTGCATTGCTCTGAGAGTGATGATTCAGCACAGTACATCTAGAAATCTAAGTTTTAACTGATTGATTTAGGGAAATCCAGATGAAATCCTAGCCAGATAGGTTCTAGGAATATGCTGTCATATTTTCCATTTCATTTTAATTTACTGCATGCTAATTTCTTAGTATATGATTAACACTTTAGGATTAAGTTTTCAAAGTGGTTTCTCATGTGAAAATAGAATGTGTGCATATATGTAGCATGTACTCTTGGATATGCTATTTTATGAACATTGAAAGTATGTGCATACTTTCCATTTTGTCCATACATTTAACCAATGGGAAAAAAAGGGCAAGCTGTAGAATTCCAGGGCATAGTTCAGAATTATGCTCAGTAGCTGCAGTATCAAACTTATCTGTATACTTTTTCACCTGTTCACTGGCCCAAATGGAATCAGATTAGTCTGCTGGTTGCAGGTTTGGGTGTGAAATTTGGGTTCAGGGTTTAGTGCTAGAAGGTGTTGCGGCTCCGGGTCGGTCCCGGCCGCTCCTCCTACCTCCGCGGACTTCCGGGGCTTCTCGGGCTTCCTCGGGTCTCCGGGGGCTCCCACCACGGCTCTCTCCGCGCCTCCACGCAGCGCTCGGGCCTGCCCCTGCTCCCACCACGCGGCTCCTGCATCGCCGGAGCAGCCGGCGTCTCGCCGCGGCTAGCTCCGCCCCCTAGGGGCACGCGCGCGTCTCGGCCCGATTCTTAAAGGGCCAGGCGCGGGAAATCTGCCTGCATCCTCCCGGTGACGTCAGACGCTGCAGGGCTACTTAAGCCCTGCAGTCCCTCTCCTCAGGGCCTTGCAACGAGGTTCCCAGGGTTGTTCCTGTCTTCAGTTGCTGCGTTCTGCTTGGTGTTCTTCCTTGGCTCCTGACTCGGATCGGCTGACGTCTCTACTTGGCTTCTGACCCCGGACTGGCATTGGTATCTTCTGGCTTCTGACCTCGGACCGGCTTACGTTGACCTCCTGGCTTCTGACCTCGGACCGGCTTTCGTTGACCCTCTGGCTTCTGACCTCGGACTAGCTGACGGCGATCCACTGGTTCCTGACTCTGGTACGGCGAGCAACAACCCTTCGGCTTTCGACCTTGGACTACCGCTGACCAGGCCCCTGCGGGCCCTCCTAAGTCCCAGCGGCCGGGTTCCTACGGGCTCCTCCTGGGGGGACTCCGGCTTCCAGGGTGAATCTCCTAAGTCCCAGCGGCTGAACTCCTACGAGCTCCTCTCGGGGGAGGATCGGCTTCCAGGGCGAAGGTTTCCTCTTCACCGAGCCAGCGCTACCATCACCTCCATCCTCGCCGGGGCCCTTGGTCGCATAGGGCCTCCAGAGTCCCGTCTACGACCTGCCATCAACCTGTCCCTGCCGCCTCCCGGTCGGGGTCGCTGCTTCTACCACCTACAGCAGCTCTTCCTACGGCTCCGATCGGCCCAAGGGTCCACAAACCCTACAGATTGCAAGGCCATGGACCCGGCGGACCTTGCCGGCCTAAAGGCCATTCCTGGCATTGCCCAGAAGCTGCAGCAACAGCAGTCCTGCCTGGATACGCTAATGTCGGCCGTCCAACGCCTGGCGGATCGCGTAGATGGGGCCTCCGCAGCCCACTCCGCAGCATCTACATCTATGGTCAACCCGACTTCTTCTGTTCCGGTACAGATGCCAGCGCCCCCGAGGTACTCGGGGAACCCGAAGACGTGTCGAGGGTTCCTCAACCATTGTTACATCCGGTTCGACCTCCTGCCTGCGCAATTCACCTCAGACCGGGCAAAGACGACGTATATTATTTCGCTTCTGGATGGGAAACCGTTGACTTGGGCTTCCTCCTTGTGGGAACGCCAAGATTCCCGCTTAAATAACTTAGTACAATTTGTCAAAGCATTCCGGAGGATCTTTGACGAACCGTCTCGGGCCTCCACAGCTGCCTCGGAGCTCCTCCAGCTGAAGCAGGGTAACCGTCCCCTTGAGGAATTTGCGATGGAATTCCAGACCCTGGCTACGGAGCTGGCCTGGGGCGAGGACAGTTTGCATGGGATCTTTTTGGAGGGTTTGTCCTCTCGGCTCCAGGATGAGCTTGCGGCACGAGATCTCCCAGACGACTTGCAGGAACTCATCGAACTCGCTGGACGTGTGGACCGGCGTATCCAGCGCCGCTTCCGAGAGCGAAGGCCCGCTCGGGGATCCTCCGTCCGGCGATCCACTCCGCCGCAAGCCCGGTTCTCTCCTCCTGCAGCCACCGCTCCAGCTACAGAGGAACCCATGCAGTTGGGCCGTGGCCCCCTTTCCTCCGAGGAACGTCAACGCCGACGTGCCCAGGGACTGTGTCTATACTGTGGGGGTCAGGGGCACTTTTTGGCCCGCTGTACCGAGCGTCCGGGAAACGCCCGAACCTAGAGCTCAGCGGGGAGTTGACTCTAGGCAACATTTCACCTAGCTCCCCATGTACCGTTCCGGTACGACTCTGCCTTCCGGAGGGAGGCTTTGATACCCTTGCCTTAATCGACTCTGGGTCCGGGGGGAACTTCGTCCTCCGGGAGCTAGTTGAACAGCTACAGCTCGAGGTCTGCTCGCAAGACCCGCCGGTGCGGGTTTCCTCCATTCAAGGGAGCCCACTTCCTGGTTTAATATCCACTCGCACCAGTTCTCTGAAGCTCCAGGTTGGAGCCCTCCACCAGGAGGAAATCTCGTTTCTTATTTTAGAAAAATCCATCCACCCGCTCATCCTGGGTTTACCCTGGCTTCGGAAACACTCTCCGGTCATCGATTGGGGTACCCTTCAGATTACCTCCTGGAGTCCTGCGTGCCATCAGCATTGCCTTCCGGCACGTCCACTGCGACCTATCGCACTCTGCACGGCTCCGTTAACGGTACCTCCACAATACCATGCCTTTCAGGACGTCTTCTCGAAAGAAAAAGCTGAGCTACTTCCGGAGCACCGTCCCTTTGATTGTGCAATCAACTTGCTACCTGGAACCACTCCGCCCCGTGGAAGAGTCTACCCTCTGTCTCTGCCAGAGACCCAAGCTATGTCAGCCTATATCAAGGAGAACCTGGACCGGGGTTTCATCAGACCATCCAAATCCCCGGCCGGGGCCGGGTTCTTCTTTGTAGGGAAGAAAGACGGGTCTCTCCGCCCCTGTATTGATTATCGGGGCTTGAATCAGATCACCCGCCGGGACCGTTACCCGTTGCCTCTGATTCCAGAGCTCCTGGATCGCCTCCAAGGGGCTCGCGTCTTCACCAAATTAGACCTCCGAGGTGCTTACAATCTCGTTCGTATACGCCCCGGGGATGAGTGGAAGACCGCTTTTAACACCAGAGACGGCCATTACGAGTACCTTGTTATGCCGTTTGGTCTCTGTAACGCCCCAGCGGTATTCCAAAACCTGATGAACGAGGTCCTCCGCGATTTCTTATACACTTCAGTGATCGTGTACCTGGACGACGTATTAATATATTCCCAGGATCTCAAGACACATCGACAACACGTGCGGCAAGTCTTGCTGAAGCTAAGGGAGAACCACTTGTACGCAAAATTGGAAAAAATGCCAGTTCGAGCACGAGTCATTACCCTTCCTAGGATATATTGTCTCCTCAATGGGCTTCCGAATGGATCCGGACAAGGTGAGCGCCATCAAGGGTTGGCCACAACCATCAGGAATAAAAGCGCTTCAGCGGTTCTTAGGATTCGCCAATTTCTACCGCCACTTCATCCCGCATTACTCCAGCCTGGTAGCTCCTCTGACGGCCCTTACGCGGAAGGGTGCGGATGCACGAAACTGGTCCCCTGCTGCGACGCAGGCCTTCCAGGATCTCAAGGAGGCTTTCCTTCAGGACACTTGTCTTCGGCACCCTAACCCGCAACGCCAGTTTATAGTAGAGGTAGATGCTTCCGCTGTCGCGGTAGGGGCAGTGCTTCTCCAAACCTCTCCCACTGGCAAAACCTGGCCTTGCTCATACTTCTCCCGCAAGTTTTCACCGGCAGAAAGGAATTACGGGATTGGTGACAAGGAGCTGTTGGCCATAAAATTGGCGTTCGAAGAGTGGCGTCAGTGGTTGGAGGGAGCCCAGCATCCGATCATAGTATACACCGACCACAAGAACCTGCAGTACTTGTCTCACGCTCAGAGGCTCAATCCCCGACAGGCCCGCTGGTCCCTCTTCTTTAGTCGGTTCGACTTCTCGCTTCGCTACCGACCCGCAGCCAAGAATGTACGGGCGGATGCTCTATCCCGCACCACCGAGATTGACGACACCACGGAGACCCCTCAGTATATTTTGGACCCAGCCAAAGTCCTTCTGGCAGCCACTAACTTAGGGGCCGAAGGGAGGACGGTGGTCCCGGCTCGTTCGCGGAGGAAGGTTCTGGCTTGGGCACACGACTCCCTGACGGCAGGCCATCCGGGGATTTCTCGAACCCTTGAGTTACTCACTGAGTTTTACTGGTGGCCACGAGTGAGAGAGGATGTCCGGCACTATGTCCAGTCCTGTCCCACATGCGCTCAGCAAAAACCCCCACCGGGACGCCTGTGGGGCCTACTCCAGCCGCTCCCTATTCCCGCGGAACCGTGGTCCCACCTTTCCACAGACTTTGTGGTGGACTTGCCTCGCTCTGAGGGGAAAACTGTAATTTGGGTCACTGTCGACCGCTTTTCTAAGATGGCACATTTTATCCCTCTGCCCAAGCTACCCACGGCTCCAGAGCTGGCTGACCTATTCGTCCAGCATGTTTTCCGGTTACATGGACTACCCTCGCATATCGCGTCGGATCGCGGCCCTCAATTTACGGCCAAGTACTGGCGGGCATTATGCAAAAAGTTTGGGATACAGTTGGATTTTACCACGGCCTTTCATCCCCAGGGTAACGGCCAAGTGGAGCGGACCAACCGGACTCTGAAAACCTTCCTCCGAACTTTTGTAAATGAGCTCCAAGACAACTGGGTCTCTCTCCTTCCCTGGGCGGAATTTTCTTACAACCGCCACAAACACTCCGCTACAAGTCAGTCTCCCTTCCAGCTAGTTTATGGGAGGATCCCAAGACCTCCACTGCCATTACCGGTACAAGTCACTTCCCCCGCAGCACAACTAACAGCTAACCAACTTCATCACCTTTGGATTGCCACGCAGGAGAAGCTTCGCAAAACTGCAGCTCGCTTCAAGACGTATGCGGACCGGTCTCGACGACCCGCCCCGGTATTCTTACCCGGAACGAGGGTATGGCTAAGCACGAAGCACATTCAATTACGGACTCCCTCCATGAGGTTAGCACCCCGTTACATTGGACCTTTCCCGGTGGCGGAACGCGTAGGGGCGGTTTCTTACAGATTGCGGCTACCCTCCTCGCTTAGGATCCATGATGTCTTCCACGTGTCCCTTCTCAAGCCGCTGGTGCTCTCTCGATTTCGGGCAGCTCCGCCAGTGCCCTCCAATGTTTCCTCGGATCCGGATGTCACCTACACGGTAAAGGAGGTCTTGGATGTCCGGTGCCGTCGCCACCGCTGGGAGTACCTACTGTCTTGGGAGGGGTATGGCCCGGAGGAGAACTCATGGGAGCCTTCTTCTCACATCCTGGATAAGGATCTTCTTCGACTCTTCCACCTCCAGCATCCGGACAAGCCGCGACCCCCCGGGAGGGGGCGTAAGGGAGGGGGTACTGTTGCGGCTCCGGGTCGGTCCCGGCCGCTCCTCCTACCTCCGCGGACTTCCGGGGCTTCTCGGGCTTCCTCGGGTCTCCGGGGGCTCCCACCACGGCTCTCTCCGCGCCTCCACGCAGCGCTCGGGCCTGCCCCTGCTCCCACCACGCGGCTCCTGCATCGCCGGAGCAGCCGGCGTCTCGCCGCGGCTAGCTCCGCCCCCTAGGGGCACGCGCGCGTCTCGGCCCGATTCTTAAAGGGCCAGGCGCGGGAAATCTGCCTGCATCCTCCCGGTGACGTCAGACGCTGCAGGGCTACTTAAGCCCTGCAGTCCCTCTCCTCAGGGCCTTGCAACGAGGTTCCCAGGGTTGTTCCTGTCTTCAGTTGCTGCGTTCTGCTTGGTGTTCTTCCTTGGCTCCTGACTCGGATCGGCTGACGTCTCTACTTGGCTTCTGACCCCGGACTGGCATTGGTATCTTCTGGCTTCTGACCTCGGACCGGCTTACGTTGACCTCCTGGCTTCTGACCTCGGACCGGCTTTCGTTGACCCTCTGGCTTCTGACCTCGGACTAGCTGACGGCGATCCACTGGTTCCTGACTCTGGTACGGCGAGCAACAACCCTTCGGCTTTCGACCTTGGACTACCGCTGACCAGGCCCCTGCGGGCCCTCCTAAGTCCCAGCGGCCGGGTTCCTACGGGCTCCTCCTGGGGGGACTCCGGCTTCCAGGGTGAATCTCCTAAGTCCCAGCGGCTGAACTCCTACGAGCTCCTCTCGGGGGAGGATCGGCTTCCAGGGCGAAGGTTTCCTCTTCACCGAGCCAGCGCTACCATCACCTCCATCCTCGCCGGGGCCCTTGGTCGCATAGGGCCTCCAGAGTCCCGTCTACGACCTGCCATCAACCTGTCCCTGCCGCCTCCCGGTCGGGGTCGCTGCTTCTACCACCTACAGCAGCTCTTCCTACGGCTCCGATCGGCCCAAGGGTCCACAAACCCTACAGAAGGTATAGGTGAACTGGAGATGGACTGAGTGAATTGGTGAAAAAAGTGAACTGGATGTGTGTGAACTGGATGTGTTGACTCCATAATTGGCTGGACTATTCATCCAGCATGTTTTTCGATAGCATGGGCTTCCCTAACATATTCTATTGAACAGGGGCGTACAATTCACAGCCTGCTATTGGAGTGGGATTAAGAGGGAGATCATTTTATATTTTCATGGCTCATGGGGCCTTCCCATAAGCTATAGCACTCACCCCTGGAGCAGCCTGGGCCTCGGCAATGGGTTGACTACCTAGTTTGATAGTCAGAGTTGCAGCATTTTTGGGCTCTTGGTTTACTGCCTCGTCTTCATCTGCCCAGCCTGCCTCATCCTAGTCTTCCCAGCCTGCCTCGCCCTTGCCTGCCCAGCCTCCCTTCTTGATCTCCCAGATTGATCTTAGTACTGACTTTATCCTGGACTCTCATTATTCTCACTTGTCGCCTGCCACTGACCTTAACCTGGACTCTTGTTATTCTCTCTTGCCATCTGCCACTAATCTCAACCTGGATTCTCGTTCCTCCTGTCTGCCACCTGCCTCTGACCACAGCCTACATCAGATCTTTGCTTCTGCCTTTAAAAATGGCGCGGGCCATCCAGTGCTCCTACCATGTAACAGGGGCCGGCCAATGGCACGGACACCCTGTCACATGCTAAGGGCAAAGGGCCATCGGCACCATTTTGTTTACTGGCAGCCGATGGCCCGAGAGCAGGAGAACACTCCCGGGATCTCCACTGGACCACCAGGTATTTAATTTTTTTTTTGGGGGGGGGGTGGAGGGGTCCGGAGGGTGGGGGTATACTAAAGAACTAATTTTAAAGGGTCGGGCTGTGTTTTGGGGTTATTAGCTCGGTGCAGCAGATAAAAAAAAAACGATTGGATCGCTGGAAAAATAATTTCCCGATGGTCCACGAATCCGAAACCAGAACCAATTCCGGTTCCAATTCACATCTCTACTCCATAGAGCTGCAATGTTTTTTGGGGGAGGGGCCCACAATAGTGGGACCCCCCTCCTGTGAAAATAACATTGCAGTTTAATGTATCCATGTGTAAATCTGGTTGTGCCAAAGAGCTGTCCTAAAGTTAGCTGGATAAAGTTAGCCAGCTACATTTATTTATTTATTTATTTATTTAGGATTTTTATATACCGACCTTCTTAATACAAGTATCAAATCAGGTCGGTTTTCAAAGAACAAAACTGTCACGGTTAAGGCGTTACAATAAACAGAGTTTCTGAACATAGGAACATCTATAAATATTACATAGGCAACAATAAATATTACATAGGCAACAGTAGCTCGACAAAGTAACGTGGATAAATATGGGTACTAGCTAAATAGGGGTAGAGTAACTTGGGATATACAGTTAATAGAATAATGTGTAGATGGGCGCAAACATGAGTAGTGCAAGAGCTCGACGAACATTCACTGGTGCTGCTGAACTATTGAATATACTTCCAAAGTTATCTGGATTATTTTGTCTGGCTAACTTTATAATCTGATCAGTGACTGAATATGGATCTCATTCAGTTTTAAATATCTACTGCAGCAAATCTAACTTATCCCATTAACTTAATGGGATAAGTCTGAAAATCGGCACTTAGCTGGCTAAGTTATTCAGCTAAGTAGTTCTGCCCCATTACATCCATTGCCCGCCCCTGACTTATCCACTGCACATAGCCGGATATTCAGCTGCTGCTGATTATCTGACTAAGTAATTTTGAATATTGTGTTCATGTGTTTATTTCATTTTGTGCTATTTTTATTTTCTGCTCCAGCCTCTCCTTCCCATACCTGGGAAAAACGTTATTGATGTGGGAATGTTATACATGCCCATTCTATATCACAATCTGAGAGCTGAAGCTATTTACGTGAACTATCCCGTAGGTGGAGGTTTAAATTTTTTGTCTTTCTCTTTTAACAGGGATCTTTTCTTTACTGGTTTTTTTTTCCTAAGAATTTTAATGATAAAATAAAAATAAGTGGAAAAATTACTTTTCCTCAGATTTTTCTCCTGTTTGTTATAACAAAGTCATTTTTCCACAGAATGTTTTTTTGTTATAGAATTGAAATTCCCAGGAAAAATAAAATAAATGCTGAAAATGAAGGGAGTAAAAAACAATGCTTTTTTGTGGGTAAATATGTGTTTGACAATATCAAAATATGGTTTGAATATTGCTTTTCCCTACTGCAGAGGTAGATTTTAAAAACATACGCGTGTGCGTACTTTTGTTCTCACCACTGGCGCGAACAAAAGTACACCAGATTTTATAAGATACGCGCATAGCCGCGCGTATCTTATAAAATCCGGGGTCAGCGCGCGCAAGGCTGTGCAAAATCGGCAGCCTGCATGCGCCGAGCCGCGCAGCCTGCCTCCGTTCCCTCCGCGTCCCCCCACCTTCCCCTCCCTTCCCCTATCTACCCCACCCCCCAGCCCTACCTAAATCTCCCCCCTTACCTATGTTGGGCAAGCTATGCCTGCTTGAAGCAGGCATATTTTGCGCGTGCCGCCCCGGCATCCCCCGGTACAGGTCGCAGTGTCGGGGGGCTCGGGACTGCCCTCCCAGCCCACCCCTGAACCGTCGCCATGCCCCCGGACCCGCCTCGGGCCGCCGCCTGCTCCAGACATGCCCCCGAACACGCCCCCTCCGCCCCTTTTACGAAGCCCCGGGATTTACGCGCATCTCGGGGCTTTGCGCGCGCCGGCGGCCTATGCAAAATGGGCGTGCCGGCGCACGAGTGCCCTGCGCGCGTAAATCCAGGAGGATTTACGCGCGCAGGGGTATTAAAATCAACCCATCAGTGTCATAAAAAGAGCATTCTGTTTGAATAGTGTGCATGCATTTACCCATGTGAAAAACTGGGAGAGGAATGCTTGGGGAAGTGATAGCACACACAAAGATTTCATTTTGAAATCTTTGCATGCAACTTCATGCATAGGAAGCCTAACATTCAAGCCCATCCTTGTGGCCCCATATATGCCTCTATGGTCATCCATAGAGATTTGTTTAAGCATTTTAAAACCTGTATTGCAGTTTTTAATATATGTGCATCTCTGCCTCCTTAAAATCAGACATATTTTTGTGTGTGTACTATTTCATGCGCACTGTGAGTTTCAAGTATGCACTTACTATTTTGCGCACATATACTTCTGGTTACACAGGGGCAGGCTCATTCCAAAATTGCAGCTCCATATAAGTTAGCCTGATTTTACTGCTAGTGAAGTGGCTAAACTGGCCTAGCTAGTAGTGGCCAGTAAGACTTCATTTTACCCATTAGAAGGATCTGGAGAAATGCAGAGAGGATAAGCCAGGCTTGGCAGGGCCTGCAATTAAAATGTAATCACAGAGCCTCCTATTCCAAGGAGGTAAATGCATAGAAGAAAGTAGGTGGTAAAGAATGAAATAAGGAAAGGGCAACCTGAGTGCATGTGCAAATCTGCATGGCCTATGTGTGTAGGGATGTGCAATCGTTTTTTGACGATTAGGAAATTCGTACAATATTTCCTAAATCATCATGGATCAGGAAACCGATAAAACAATTGCATTTCCCCTGAATTTTTGTTAAAAAATCGTTTTCAGTGTGAACTAAGCCGAAAAACGATTTTTCACGAAAAAAAAATGCCAATCTGCGGGAATACGAGATTTTCCCGCGGCCACACAAACCCGAAAGCGGAAACGATTAGGCACCCAATGCACATCTCTAATATGGAGGATCTTGCACTGTGCATGCTGTTTTGTACAGAAGCCAGGTAAAAGGTTTCAAGTGTTAAGGAGCTTCCTTACACATGGACACACTGAGGCAGTCTGCAGCTCCATATTTAGAGCTGTGGAAGCAGGATAGCCCTGTAAGGATGTTCAGAAGAAAGCACCAATGCCCTAATGGCAGAAGGAATACACTGTAGATGGCTGTTAGCCTTAACTGAAATTTGGTGTGACAAGCTAGGATAAGGTGAACTTAACAGTATACTGAATGTGACAAAGAACTGTGAAGAATCACAATTAGGGTGGATTAAGGGTAAACTGGGATGTATGGAAACCTGCCATTGTAGATTTCATGGAACATGCATCATACAACTAAGAGCATATCATGCAATCTTCATATCCTTACAGGTAAAAGTCTTCAAGGAGTGGAAGGTGAATGATTGGAGCTGCTGCACATGAGGCAGGAGCAGGCAAGAGGTAAATTCACATAATGCCCATCTGATGTTGCAGACGTGGACCCTTAGGCTGAGGCAGGGTTGACACAACCTGCAGGGAGTAGCCCTGCAAGCCCCCATCGATGGCAGACAGACCCAGATGTGGAGAGGCTCAGCTGGAGCTTCATCTTTACCAGCCCGTGTTCCCCTCGGGTTGAGTCTTTGGGTGAAAGGGCCACCAGATCTTAGGTGGGGGCCTCTACAGGTGGAGAGATCCATAAAGGTAGCTTGAGTTGGAGCAGGAGTAGATGAGATGTATTCAGTGGCAGGCTTTGGTCGGAGGCAGGTGGTGGTCAGGAGTGTCAGGAGTTAGGCAGTAGTCAGAGAAGGCAGCAAGCAAGAATATTAAGAAAGCGAGCAGTGGTCAGTGGCAGGCAGCAGGCAAGAGTGTCCAGGAGTCAGACTGAGGTCAATACGGGTATCCATTACAGGGAAGGAGGGACAGATAGGCAAGGAGCAAAACAAGAAAGTGAAAATGAAGAAGGACCATAGATACTGAAGATGGAGACAAGGACCGTTTAACCTAAAATGAAGACAAAAACAACTGGAACTGAAGACAAGGTCAAAGACCACTGGAAGTGAAGATGATGACAAGAACCACTGGAACTGAAGACATGGAATGCAGGAACTGGAGAGTGAGGACAATGAATGCTGAAGCAACTCACACTATATCATCAAGAGGTGCTGTGGGGCTTTTCCCATGGTGGGTACTTTAAAATTAATCAGTGTTGCATGCATGCATGCCTAAGAAAGAGCAGTGCAGGAGTGTCGGCATCTGCTGCACGTCGGCAGCACCCTGCCACATGTTGGAGGTGCTTGGCCATACCGATTCCAAAGGTGAGAGCGACGGTCCATGGGAACAGCCCATAGACCACTGATTGCAACATCTGGAAGGTACCACCATTGACTTTCTATGTACAGTTTCCATTAAATACCTCACTAGTGCCCTTCCTGCCAATCAAATTCTGTCCCACACAGCAGCTTTAAGAATTTCTCTTCCACAAAATGCACCATCACCATTTGGCAACCATTCAGCAGAGTGGTAGCTAATGCAAAACCCAAGGGTTATAGTGTACCTTGCCATGAGGCACTACTCTAGCAGCAGTAAGAGGTCAACTATATATGTAGTTTATATTTTTTATTGATTTTTCAAAATTAGGAAAAAAGAGAATTACATTATTACATCATAGTTATTAACATTACAAGATCAAAATCCATCCTTCAATATTAATTTAATCTAATTATGATATAACCAAATGAAATCATGTCAATCAGTATCTTGTATTTCAGAGGCTAGCAATAAAGGGAGGTTACAATCAGAAACCTTTTACTTGAATTTAAGCATTGCAATCCTGCATAATATTATTCTATACTTCACTGGACTGTAAGGGTATAACAGCTGTTCTTTTTTGTTCAACAAATATTTTTAAATGATCTGGGGTAAAGAATATATAAGTATCCTGCTGCATCTTAATAACACATTTGCAGGGATATCGCAGGGTAAATGTAAATCCCATTGACAACACCTCCTGTCTATAGACCAAGAACTCTTTTCTCCTTAACTGAGTAGAAATAGATAGGTCTGGAAAAATATTTACCAAACTTTCATGAAAAGTGATAGGATATTTACCAAAATATTGTTTCATAACTTTATTAAGATCAAGTAAATTCATAAAGGAATCCACCAGTAAAACCCTATCTATTATTTGATTATTTATACTTTCCAGGAAATTTGTGAGATTACCTTGAAAAGGCATCTCTTCTATATTCAAGTTGGAACTTTTCTTTGGAAGAAAATAACAGTAGCTAATTTCTGGTAAATCACTTTCAGAGAAATTCAGTACTTCCACCAGAAATTGCTTCATTGTTTCTATCGGGACTTGCCCTACTACCCTAGGGAAGTTGAGCAGGCGTAGATTTAAACGTTTGCTATTATTTTCAAAAATTTCAATTCATCTGGATAACGAGTCTCTATCTTTAACTACTATTGCCTGGAATTCATTATTCTTTTTCTCCCTATCTTCTAAGATTTTAATTCTTTCCTCAGACTTTTTAACATTATCTCGTATTTCCACTATATCCTGCTGACTTTTCCCTGCTATTATATCAACTTTTTTCCCTAGCCCTTTTATATCAAAAGACATTTTTGCCATCATATCCCATAACAGTTCAAGTGTGACAACCGCAGGGCGCTTTAATGTCTCCATGTGATCACCACCTGAGGCTTGTTCTTTTTCCTCAGTTGATTTTCCCACTCCACCACCGATAATTCCAATCGGGGTGCTTAACTCAAGTATATTGAGTTCCTCTGGCGTACCTCCCATGAAGGTTTCAGCCGCCCTGCATAATGGTGGTAAATCTAGATTAGGACTCAGCGATGCCTCCTCTATAGACTCAGTCCGTCCTCCCAAAGGGTCTGAGTCAACAGTATCCTTAGATGCCGGTTGAGATACAGGTGCAGACATGAAACAAACAATTTGTTGTTGAATAGGAGAAGGAGGGGGCATAGAGGGGAACACCCTTATTCTCCCCTTCCGTTTAGGTGGCATCTTTATTTAAAATTAATACTTCATTTAACAACTGTTCATTCCCGCAAACAATGCTTACTTGATTGCCTCAGGTGGCAGCAACGTCTCCGGCAGAGTTTCTTCCTCTAATCTATCTAATCCGAGCTAAGCCGAGCAAAGCCGCGCGCCCCTTAGGCGCGCGCAGCTTTGGTGGCACGCCGGCGGCGGTGGCGCGCCTAAGAGACGCCGCTCTTATGGCGTCTCCTCGGCCCCTCCCGATGACGTCAGGGGTTGCAAGGTAAAAAGTTCCACAAGAAATATTAAGCTCACCAAGTGTTCTTTCTCTGCCAAGATTCTGTTACTGCAATCAGTTGCCGCACAGACGCCGCTCTTATGGCGTCTCCTCGGCCCCTCCCGATGACGTCAGGGGTTGCAAGGTAAAAAGTTCCACAAAAAATATTAAGCTCACCAAGTATTCTTTCTCTGCCAAGATTCTGTTGCTGCAATCAGTTGCCGCACAGACACCACTCTTATGGCGTCTCCTCGGCCCCTCCCGATGACGTCAGGGGTTGCAAGGTAAAAAGTTCCACAACAAATATTAAGCTCACCAAGTGTTCTTTCTCTGCCAAGATTCTGTTGCTGCCCCAACTATATATGTAATTAGGGTGTCACAAATGTCAGCTCTCAGCAGACCCTCTCGTTTATGGGGAGCGCTGGGAGTGTGGTCCCCCTTAGAGGGAGTGTGCCCTTGGGCCCCTGGCACGATCCCGCCCCAAGGGTAGGTGCATCATGGGTGGCAAGATACAGCCCGACCCCCAGCCAGATCTGCATGCCTCTGGAACCAACTGTGGAAGTGTTGGAGATGAACAGTCCTCCGACCGTTCCCGGCCCTTTCGGACCTGCCGCTAGAATGGCAAGAGGCAGCAGGCCGGACACTGGGAGTGGACAGATGATGTTTCAAAAGCAATAGACGAAGACTCGGGAACCATAGACTGTAGACGTAGACTCTAAAGCAAGGTACTGTAGACGTAGACTCTGAAACAAGTAGGAAGGTTGAGACGTTGGCACGGTCCCTCAGGGCGCCCTACACAGCCAGTACCACTGGTCTGGTCACGGACCACCCTGTCCTACACCCGGAGGAGCGGGATCAGCGCAGGAAAGGAAAAGCGCTGCACAAGCAGTCCAGGGTAATGTACTGCACACTAGAGATGTGAATCGTGTGATCGATCATCTTAACGATCGATTTTGGCTGGGGGGGGGAGGGAATTGGATCGTCGTGGTTTTATTTTTTTAAATATCGTGTAAATCGTAAATCGGGGGAGGGCGGGAAAACCGGCACACTAAAACAACCCTAAAACCCACCCCGACCCTTTAAAATAAATCCCCCACCCTCCCGAACCCCCCCAAAATGTCTTAAATTACCTGGGGTCCAGTGGGGGGGTCCTGGTGTGATCTTCCACTCTCGGGTCATGGGTGCGTTGATAGAAATGGCGCCGGCGCTACCTTTGCCCTGTCATATGACAGGGCAAAGGTAGCGCCTTTTGGCCAGCTTGGGGGGGCCTCCTGACCCCCACAAAACTTGCCAAAATCCAGCGGGGGTCCGGGAACGACCTCCTGCACTCGAATCGTGTTGCCGTAATGAAAAATGGCGCCGGCCATACGGCCATACGGCCGGCGCCATTTTGCAATACGGCAATATGGCCATACGGCCGGCGCCATTTTGCAATACCTGCAAAATTTGCAATACCTGCAAAATGGCGCCGGCCGTATGGCCATATTGCCATACTGCAAAATGGCGCCAGCCGTATGGCCGTATGGCTGGCGCCATTTTTAATTACGGCAACACGATTCGTGTGCAGGAGGTCATTCCCGGACCCCAGCTGGACTTTTGGCAGGTCTTGTGGGGGTCAGGAGGCCCCCCCCAAGCTGGCCAAAAGTCCCTGGGGGTCCAGCGGGGGTCCGGGAGCGATCTCCTACACTCATGACGTCGGGGGACAGGAACCAAAATAGCGCCGGCACCATTTCTATCAACGCACCCGTGGCCCGAGAGTGGAAGATCACACCGGGACCCCCCACTGGACCCCAGGTAATTTAAGACATTTTGGGGGGGTTCGGGAGGGTGGGGGATTTATTTTAAAGGGTCGGGGTGGGTTTTAGGGTTGTTTTAGTGTGCCGGTTTTCCCGCCCTCCCCCTTCCCCTCCCCCTTCCCCCGATTTATGATTTTTGACGATAAATCGGGGGAATTCCTATTATATATCGCCTCTAACGATTTTTGACGATTTAAAATATATCGGACGATATTTTAAATTGTCAAAAAACGATTCACATCCCTACTGTACACCGGCAGTCTGAAGCAGGTTGCTGCACACCTGCAGTCTGAAACAGGTTACTGCACACCAGCATTCTGAAGCAGGAGGCTGCACACCAGCATTCTGAAGCGAGGTTAAAACATCAGGGTCAGGAACAAACATCAAGGAACATCAAGAAACATCAGGACGTGCAAGACACGGGACACCAGGCTGAAACAAACAACGAAGGCCTGATGGCGCACTGGAAGATGAGACATCCAGAATCATGTAACTCCAATGCAAGGCAAAGCATGAGTGCTGGAGCAAAGCTTTTATACCCCAGGAGCAGGCAACTCCCTGGGAGGAGTCCAGATGGGCTGTCCCTCGCTGGCTTTATAAGAGTGGAGAAGAGCCACGGGCCCGCCCCTTAGGAGAAGGGCGTGGCTCACACCAGAGCATCCAGACTGCAGTTTAGTAGGCCTCGAGTAGGCCCCGAACAACACCAAAGGCCTCCCAGGCCATGAAGCAGGATCTGTACAATTGCTCAGGTGAGGCCCTGGCTTCGGAGTGCCCTCCGAAAAAGGTGAGATGCCGCCTGTGGCGCAGCTACAGGAGGAATCGTAACACTCTCCCCTCTTGAGCTCTCTTGAAGTTATCACCCTTTGTCACTGCTTTCAGTGTCTGTGTCCCCTGAAAGCATTGTGAGTAGTGAGTGTGCATCACTGCCCAGAAACATCAGACTTTTTCAGTCCAAGGTATCAGAGCCACTCTCCAAGAAAGAAAGGATTGCATAGGAAAAAATAAAGTGCTTGCTATTCTCATAGCTCATTTCTTTTGTAAATAAAAACACCTTAATTTTTGAAAATGTCTTTGTTTCAGGGTGTTCCTTTCCTGTACAGCTTGTGTTGAGTCTGGTGATGTACCTCATGCAATTCCTCCTCAGTCAGGTCATATGCCTCTTCCTTCTCCTCCTTTTCATCATTTGATATTGTAAGATGATCACATTGGCCCTCTGAAGGCGGCAGGCTTCAATTTTTGATCAGGTTATGAAGCATGCAGCAGAATACAAAGATGGAACAGACCTTTATTGAGTTGTAGAGAAGACATCCCCCTCATGTGTCCAGGTAGCAGAAATGTGTTTTGAGTAGGCCATAAATTCTCTCAGTGATTGCTTTGGTGTTCCTATGGTCCCAATTGTAGCAGACACCTGTTTCACTCTATGGGCATGCCATGGGAAAATAAGCCAGGTTTTGAATAGATATCCTCTATCACCAGTAGGTTGAAAGCGAAGAAAAGCAGAGTGAAATGTCCCAAAATGTTAGGCAGTTAGGCTGTCCTCTTATTTATGTTATTATCTATTTATTTATTTGTTTATTTATTTATTTAAAAGCTTTTGTATACGCTTGTGAAGGCTGGAGTGGCCCTTCTGGGCCAAAACAGTAAAACTACCTAGAGAAAGAGGTAGAGAAATAGGCAGAGGTTAGTCCAATTTCTCAGCAATAGATAAATGTAACAAGTGTTTGTAGCAAGCTATTGGCAATTTCTTTATGTTACTTCTTTGTGTGTATGATTGGCTTCATTTAAATTTTTCTGACGTCCGCCCCCTCAATATATTTTGTGGACTGTATAACATAGTTATTTCCTTTTCTCACTATTGTTAATGATCAGATTGATCGTTTATTATTTGTTTCTGAATATTTCTGTGCAAAGATTTAATAGCTTTGTAGTATTATGAAAACTTAATAAAGAGAAAATTAAAAAAAAAAAGAGAAATAGGCAGAGGTTAGTTGTTCTATCGTTGTGAGAACATCATATCTACCTAGAATCCCCAGTGATAAGATTTTCGTAGAAGTGGCCATGCATTTCTGACCGTGAGAGGATCTAATAATCATGGCAGGATCCTAAAAACCTGGTCACTACATAAATGATGATCCCCTTGGCTTTGCAGACTAAGAGGGGAAGCAGGGAAGGAGAAGATTACAATCTTAGGCCTGGATTTATCAAAATGCACTAAATATTGCATGTGATAGGAAAAGGGGTGTGTTTCATATTAGGCAGTTTATCAGTTTAATGTTACCCAGGAGGAGAGTCCATCAGGCTAGGTTGAGAGAACATTGCACAAATCTCATCTTTGGGTGAGTTTCCTCACTCCGAAGGTCATCAAATCTTCACAAGAGAGCACTGTTCTGTTCGTACGTCTCACTTTGAATGTCTAAGTGGCCCTTAACCCCTACAATAATACCTAAACCTCACCTCGAGTGGCTAGGTAGACCTCCTTTAGAGATATAAATACCTACCTAGTATGAGGGCATTATAGCTAGTCTGTCTGTCTGTCTCTCTCTCTCCCTCTCCCTCCCCCCCCCCCCAGTAGAAGAGCCCTGATAGATAGGCTGGATCTCCAGGAACTTAAAACAGTGGATAGCATAATAAAGCCTTATCACACAGCTTTACACAAATGAAAAAGGTGTAGTTAAAGCCATGCAATATGGCTTCATAAATGATGAAACTTGGCCCCAAACCCCTCCCCTTTTTCTAAGTTGCATCGCACTATGCGTTAAAAGCATTTTTTTCATGCAAAAATGCCTTAACGCATGCGAAAATACCATGTAGCACGTGATAAATGACCCCCTTATTTTGGCCAACCAGACAGGTCAGTGGAGATTGGCAAGTAGAGGCATGCTATTTCTATTTTTAAAGTTTACAGAGGGGCATTGGGTGGGACTTGGGAAATCTGGCCACCAGGCCTGCATTGCACATATTTTTTTTACCAAACACAATAATTGGAGTGGGGAACCCACACTCAAAATAGTAACATACAGTCAGGAGGAGTGTGGGGAGAATGAAGGTTCTTCAACACTTGGAGAATATTTCTGTTCAATTTAATAAATATGTAGCTCCTTATGTACAAGCAAACACGGTTTTAACAGTCTCTCGCCAAGGTCTCCCAACACATTCTTTTTATCAAAATGAAAAGACATCTAAGTGACTTTCAACTTTTTAACTTTTTCTACTGGCCATTAATCAAAAGTACCTTTCTACCACACACTTTTAAACTTTTTTCTTTTTTTCCAGGACCAATACATTTAAAAGTGTGTGGTAGAAAGGTGCTTTTGATTAATGAATGCCATTGGAAAAAGCTAAAGTATAGTTTCACTTAGATGTTTTTCCATTTCTGTCTAATTGGTGCATTTATCTTACCAGGACTATTTGTTGATGTGATTAGGACATTTTTTTTTTATTACAGCAGGCCTGGTTTCTCAGTAGTCACATTAGGCCTGTGTTTAGGGTGGTACCATTTTGTGTACAGCAAATTTCCTGTCCCCTTCCTTCCTTTGGGCCTGTAATCTTGCACCTCTCATCCCTTCCCCCTCCCCCCATTTACCACCTGATTCAACTCTACCCCTAACATTATCTAAAATAATTCATCATAGTGACAGAATCAGGCTGAGTCCTATGCTCAAAGGCTCTGCCTTCCATATGGAAGGCCAGAGAAAGCAGGGCCCATGAATCCTTGGCTCAGTCTGATTTTGTCCCTGTGCTTGCTGATTGCTGAAAATGGCAAAAGTAAAGCAGGAGAATAAGAGCATAAGAAGTGCACTGCCAGGTCAGCCCAAAAGTCCATCGAGCCCAGCATCCTGTGTCTGATAGCCAATCTGGATTTCTAGGAAATACCCAGAGATCCCAAGCAGAAAAAGAGTAAATCTATTTCTTATTGCCCACTTCCAGTGACTTTCCACAAGTCTACCTGGCCTGAGGTCTGTGGAGGAGAAGCAAGATGGAAAGGATTTCAGGTCTGAGAATCATGTCCAAGAATTGAAGGGAGTAGCAGCACAAGAATCAAGGTTCATGGGTTGGGAAATCATTAGAGATGTGCATTCGTTTTCACTGAATTAGACAATTTCAATGACATTGTCTAATTCAGCATGGTTCGGAGGCAAAAAAAAAAAAAATGAACCGCAGAAGAAACGAAGTTTCCCACAGGGGCCCGAAAACGAAGCCGAAAACGAAAATAAAAAACAATGCACATCTCTAGAAATCATAGGGATGTCGTGCAAGTCGGAGGACAATGCTGAGAGGTGGGTGAAGGTGAGCAAGTAATAACAGTACTTAGGGCAACAAAACTACAAATCTATCTCTATCACATAGAAGGAAAAAAGAAAACTACAAAAAAATCTCCTGAACACTTACAATTGAGATCCTGTTGATTTATTCTCTAATTCACTAAGGCTTTTCTCCCATTCAGTTTCTATGGGAAATACCTTGATGAATCAGGCCTTCAGTCAGCAACTCTACATCTGATCCACAAGTCTGGAAGCTCTCCCTTTTGACTCCATTCAAGAAATCATTTCTTAAAACACTTAAGTGTAGACAAATAGTAACAACCCTGCATAGATTCCTATTGAATATAGTGAATTATTAATAAATGATTTGTAGGGAAAAATCTATTTTATATAATAATGCTGCAACTTGGTTTCAATGATTTACAGGGCAAAGGCTTTTTTATTTGGCCTCTGTTGGAAACAGGATGCTGGGCTTGATGGATCCTTGGTCTGACCCAGTATGGCATGTTCTTATGTTCTTATTTAATGTGGTGATATTTCAGTTTGCTTAAATGATAAATATACTGGCCTTCACTCCAAAATAAGTGAAAAAATCCAGTTCATATGACCCTAAAGATGTTCAAATGGGTTAGCTTAAATGTTTTAATCAATACTGGCAAAACAACACCCTCTATAATCTTTTTAGACAAAAAATAAGAAACAAATTTCATCACCAGTAGTTCTTATAGCTTTAAGACAACTTGATCCCTGAAATGAATCTTTTAGCCCCGTTGATCTCTGAAATAAAGTATCATTCTACAATGTCACATGTGGACTCTTTTGTTTGTATATAGAATCTCCTAGCAGATAAAATAATGCTTTTCTAAATACAAACTTAAGGCCCCAACAAGGAAATGTAAGGAGAATAAGGGAATTTCATAATACTTCTGTATCGCTCCATCTTAGTTCTGCTCACCACATCTCAAAAATGATATAGCAGAATTAGAAAAGGAACAGAGAAAGACAACCAAATTGATAAAGGGGATGGGACGAGTCCCCTATGGCTAAAGAGGTTAGGGGAAGGGATGGCTGAGGGGAGATATGATAGAAGTCTATAAAATAATGAGTAGAATGGAATGCGTAAACATTCATCAGTTCTTTACGCTTTCAAAAAGTACAAAGACTAGGGGACACACAATGAAGGCCTTGATATTCAGCTGGCAGATAGCTGGATAAGTCAGACTTATCTGGCTATCTAATGGCCGTTGAATATCTGGTTATATTTAGCAGCCACCAGACAGCTGGATAAATGAATTATCTGGCTATCTTTTAGCTAGTCAATTTGGGGGCAGGCAATGGGCGAATCTGGGCAGTGCTACTTAGCTGGATATCTTATCTGTCTAACAGGGTCATTCATCAAAATGCATTAGGGCTTTAATGCAGGCATTAGGGCCCTAATGCCCGTGATCATGCCATAACGCCTGTGATAAAAAAGTATCGCAAGATGCATATGCTAATTTTTAAAATTTAGTCAAAAGGGAGGAGTTTGGGAATAGTTTATGAAAATGAGGGGTATTTAATGTTGCAGTGATAGCATAAAGCATGTTATTGCATGTTTTAATGCCAAAAATAACTACACCTTTTTTCCTGGTGATATGCTGTGTGATATGCCTGAAATGGAATTTGTGATATTTATTACAAATTACATTTTGGGCAGGAGAGAAGAGTGGAGTGGAGTGGAATGTACAGAGCGAGAGAGAGAGAGAGAGCCTCTGGGATGGCACACATATTAGTCAACGATTTATACCACTGTAGGAGGGTGGACTAGTAACTCGAGGAGAGGTTTTGGTGGTGGTCTAGGTCTCTATCTCTCTGTTTCTCTCTCCAGGAGTAGCCCAAATATTCATGCAAAATGATGAATGTAGGTCTAACTTACATAAACATTAGGGATGTGCAATCGTTTAGGAAGAATTAGGCAATTTCAACAAAATTACAAAGGCCCAAACCGCGGGAAATACAAAATTTCCCCCAGTGGGCTGAAAACGAAGCCCAAACCAAAAGGTTTGCCTTTGCACATCTCTAATAAACATTCAGTTTTTGAATATTGACCCTGAAGTTACTCGGTAATACATTTAAAACTAATAAGAAAAATATTGTTTTATTCAGTGCACAATTAAGCTCTGGAATTTTTTGCCAGATGAAAAATAAGCTGTTAGTGTAGCTCTGTTTATAAATGGTGGGGATTAGTTCCTAGAAGAAAAGTTGCAGATATCCACTGCTAATTCTTGGGATAAGCAGCTTAGAATCTATCTACCCCCTTGAGATCCTGCCAGGTACTTGTGATGTGGATTAGCCATTGTTGGAAAGAGGATATTGGGCTTGATGGACCCATGGTCTGTCTCAGTATGGCAACTTGGCAAGCCTTATAACTTATGACCTTGTCTCGTTGAACATTTTCAATGTAATCAGGTAGTATGGAATTAACTCTTCTTTGACTAGCTCTTACCTCTGGTCCTCTCTTGTTTTTGTGTTCTTCTGTCCCCAAGTTGCTTCTAAATTCTGGGAGCCTGCGTGCTCCTCTCTTAAGCTTCAGCTATCCTCCTTGGAGAAAAGACTGGATGACAGAACATGAGGCAAAGTGGGCTCATGAGTTTTATTAAATGACAAATCACCCCCATTCCCTCAGATTTCATTAATTCAGCGAGCGGTGTGTACAATTGTAGACTCTTTGGTGACATCCCTACACCATTATTATTATCATTATTTATATTGCATAATACTAGATGTATACAGTGCTGTAGAGAGAAACATAGGGGTAGATTTTAAAAGGTGTGCGCGTGCCCGTGTTATAAAATCCATGGGCTGCACATGGGTGTGATTTTAGTAAGTTATGTGCGGTGATAAAATTGGGTCTTCTCCTGTTCCCTAACCCCCTGCCTAACCATTCCTTCCCGTTCCCCTCTCTACCCTGACTCCTAACCCCTTCCTAGTTGCTTACATTTTTTTTGTTTCAATACTTACTGCTCCTCCTGAGCAGAAGTAGATTGGCCAGTGCATGCTTACCCGGGACAGTGGTTAATAGCAGCTGTCCCAGCTGGCCTTTGCCACACCTCTCCCTGCCCAGACCCCGCCCCCCAAGCCTGCCCCTTTTTAAGGGCCCAACACTTGTGCGCATATCGGCAGTTATGCGTGTGGCCACACTCTTTTGAAAATGCGCGTAGTGCATGCAGAGCCTGGCCATGCACATAAGTGCTGGTATTTGCACACATGGTCATTTTAAAATTTGGCCGATTATGTACAGTACCTACTTCTTGGAAGTTGTAATCTGGTCAAGACAGTTAGACAGAAGATGCAACAAAACACACATAAGTTTTGATTTAAAATAGTGAGACAATTTTTGGGAAGAACAAAACAAAGTGGATTGATATCTAAACTCGGTGGGTGATAGTTGGCATCGATTAAGGAAGAGTCAACTTTATTTTAAAACTGTTTATTGAAAAGAGGAAGAGGCAACTTTAATTGACCAAAATCTACAAGGAATAAGTCTTCTTAAAGTCTATATAAGGAAACAGCCAGTGGGATGAGTAGGTATGTTTCTACAGTAAATCCTTACAAAATCACTTGAATAACATTACTCTGAGACCACAAATAGATACCCAACTGACCAGCATTTTCATCTAGCTTATTACAGTTCTTTACAAATCTAAGCAATTCAACAGAAACAAGGGAACAAGGGATAAGCTTTCAAGTCTGAGATGTCTCTAAAGCTGGATTAATCAAAAATAGTATGGTCATGAATATTGCAGTGAGGCTGATAATGCTGTCCATGGCTTTGATCCTATCCAGTCCCAAACTGCCTCATTTTGGGCTCACTATCTTCCTTTTTGCCCCGCAGAGTCTCTGATGCAGACTCTATTCAAGGATTAAGTCCCATTTTTTAAATTTGACAGCCTTCCTGAATAGCTTGTATCTACAGACTCCTTTTCTGCCTCAAATTAGGTGAATCGACCCTTATATCCTAATCACTCTGCAACACTATTTTCAATAAACAACTGAAACTACTTAAAACATAGTAATGATAGCAGAAAAGGACCATATGGTCCATCCAGTCTGCCAGGCAAACCTCTTATGGTAATATCTGCAGCACCATGCAAGTTACCCCCCACGTTTCTCTTAAGGGTAGTCTGTGCAGTTATCCCCAAACCTTATGATAAGATTAGCAATATTTACAATAAAAAACCACGCAATTGTGAAACTCATAAAAAAATTATTGATAGCAACATTTTTACTGGGAGAGGAGCCTTCTTGAAAGTTCTGGTAATCCAGTTTGACTTGCTTTGCTTTTGGACATGGCCATAGAAGCAGTCTTGTGCCTTTTCCCTTATGTCTGCATGTATGTACCCCAGACCATAAAAATCGGGACACGTGTTGGTTGCTGTCTGAATCCACTTTCCCTTTCCCCACCCCTCACTGTCAAAGCAGAGAGTGATGTTGCAGTTGTATTAAAAGTATCAAGGTTTATTGGTTGAGGGAAGTAATCCTTGTGCTTCTGCTCAGGGTAGTAACCATCTCACTGAGTGGGTTATCCCTATGCACCCTTTTCTTCATTTCCGTCTTCTAGTATTTAGGGATCCACAGTGTTTATCCCATGCCCCTTTGAATTCTTTGACTGTTTTTGTATTCACTGCCTCCTCCAGAAGGGCATTCCAGGCATCCACCACTCTCTCCAATAAGAAATATTTACTGACATTGGTTCTGACTTGTCCCCCCTGAAGTTTCATTTTCTGACCCCTAGTTTTACTGTTCCTTTCAAAAGGAAAAGGTTTGAAGTTCATGTATTATTAAAATCTTTCAGGTATATGAAGGTCTCCCCAGCACCTCCTCTTTTTCAGATATACATATTTATATTCTTCATCCTCTCCTCTTAAGTCATTTGATGAAGACCACACACCATTTTAGTCACTCTTCTCTGGACCTCCTCCATCTGCTTTTTTGAGATACTATCCTCAGAACTGAATACAGTACTGCAGATGAGGCCTCTCTAAGGACCTGAACAAGGGAAATATCTCCTCCTTTTTCTTACTGGTTAATCCTCTTTTTATACAGCCCAGCATTCTTCTGGCTTTAGATATTGCCTTGTCACATTGCTTCACTGTCTTCAGATTATCAGACATTATAACCCCAAGGTCCTTCTCTTGGTCCGAGCACAGCAGTCTTTCACCCCCTATCACATACAGCTCTTTTTGATCACTGCACCACAGATGCATTACTCTTCACTTCTTGGCATTGAATCCTAGCTGCCATATCTTTGATCACTGTTCAAGCTTTCTTAAATCATTTTTCATTCTCTCTACTCTTTCAGGTGTGTCCATTCTGTTGCAGATTTTAGTATCATCCACAAATACACAAATTGTATTTTCTATCCCTTTCGTAATGTTGCTCACAAAGATATTGAACAGAACTGGTTCCAACACCCATCCCTGTGGCACATCACTTAACACTTCTCTCTTTAGAGTAGGTTCCATTTACAATTGCTTGCTGTCTTCTATCCGTCAACCAGTCTATAAACCACACTACTACTTTGAAGCTCACTCCCCAGCTTTTCATTTTATTCACAAGTCTCCTATACAGAACCGTATCAAAAGCTTTGCTGAAATCCAAGTAGATTTCATCGAGAACTCTTCCTTCATACAATTCTCTAGTCACCCAATCAAAAAAAATCTATTAGATTTGTCTAACAAGACTTTCCCCTAATGAATCCATGATGACTCGTGTCCAGCAATCTACTCAATTGTAGATAGTTCATTATCTTTTCCTTCCATTAATTTTCCCACCACCAAGGTTAGGCTAACTGGCCTATAATTTCCAGCTTCCTCTCTGCTATCACTCTTGTGAAGCAGGACCACCACACTCTTCTCCAATCCTATGGTACTACTCCCGTTTGCAGGGATCTATTGAATGGGTCACTCAGCAGACCTGCTAGTACATCTCAGAGCTCCCTCAGTATCCTGGGATGAACCTCATCTGGCCACATGTCCACTTTCAGTTTACCTAGCTCTTTTCATACAATCGCTTCTGTAGTGGTAATGCAATATAGGGCCTTTTTAATCAGAGGTTGATATTCAAACGATATGTCCTGGTAACTTTTCAACTTACCCAGAAAATCACTGAATTTTAAATCCATGTACCGCATCCCAACCCCTACTGAGCAGAGAAATTGCTGGATAAAAAGGTGTAGAAAAGGGAGATTCCACAGCTTGGCTAAAATGTATCATGGTAGTGCCAGATAAGTCTGGTCAGAGCAAGCACTGTCTTAACGTTACTCCAGGTAACGTATACCCAATTTTAACTCAGTATATGTGGGAAATACCCAGGTATGTTCTGTTGAATCTGGATAAAGTTACCAAAGTAACTTTTCAGCTGTCTGACTTACTTAGTAGGAACCTCCACAGGTTTCCTCTCATTTTGTGTCTCTGACAAGCAGCTTAGTCCATATGTAGGTTTATTTTGATAATTTTTTTTATGATTTTATAATAATGTAATTTGTTTTATATTATGTACCCAACTCAAGCTCTTGGGGAAAGGCAGTATAACAAAACAATGGATACAGTAAATAAATAAGTAGGGCCCATATGAATTGACAAAGCACTTTTGTGCACACTTCACCAAGCTGAAGATATAAAGCAGCCCCTTGCATTTTTGTTTCAAATTATTTGGGAAGTAAAGGAGGCAGAAAATTGCAATTAAATGTGATTTTAAGATTTTAAAATTTGTCTGCAATGTAATTCAAATACTTTAAAAAATCTTATAGAAAACCATCCACTGTAACATTCTGTCATCAACTCTGTTAAGTAGCACATTTTTAATAATTAGTGATAAGAATTTGTATAGCTCCTCTGCTACTGAGATGACTGCTAAAATCTCATTATCACTTAATTAGCAGTATTAACTCAGTTCTAAGTGCCATTTCATGCCTGAAAGAAAAATTTTGCTGGCAGTGTTAGTCTGCTCTGAAGATTTTGCATCTAAATATATTGGGATCAAGGCAATTACTTATCAGTGATAGACTACAGGTAACATACAGTGCAAGAATAGGTGCTATCAAGGATTATTTTAGAGAGATGTTAGTTTTTCAGCAATAAATCTTGAATGCAACTGCAGAAGTGAAATAAAAGTAAATTGTTATTTTTTCTGGGAACTAAACATGTATTTCATTTACTTGTAAGAATAATAAAAAGTAGATGGATCTCGCAGACTACAAGTCACATTATTTTGAGCATTGCAATTGCATCTGAGGAATCCATTGCAAGAATATGAATCAAGAATCACTTGACACTGTGTTTAGTCAAACTGTGTAGATCACCTTGACAAAATAATAGGGATGTACATTCATATACTGTGAATGGGCATTCTTAAACTAATGGAGCCTAATTTGTTTCTATTGTGGGGTACCAAAAATGAATGGAGGGGGTTCCAAGAATTAAACAAATCCTGCTTGTCCCATTAGTTTTGTTCTCCTTTCATTTCTGTAGACCACTGAATTTTAGGGGCCATAGAAATCAAAGGGGAGCAGGTTAATACAGTAAACAGTTTAATAATTGTAACTACATAGTAAGTTAGCAGCCAGCCCTCTCCAGTGAGTCATGTGTGACACATTGTCAAGGAGATCACAGCACAGAGACAACATATCACAGTGATCCAGCCTATTGCTGCTCACTGGATCCAGTGACACTGATCTTAAAGACTGAGCTTGAGATGTATTGTATATTTTCTTTGTAGATATTGTCTGGGAGGATGCTGTTATATCCCTAATACCACCATAGTGGATTTGATGCCACATGCCTACTTGCCATGTGCCTTATTCCACAAAAACAAGAAAGCAGAAACCCCTTCAAAAATATCAAAGCAAACATAGAACAAGGGGGATACCTTGTGGATATGTACACGTTTCATAAAACTCGACATCAGAAAAATGGTGTTCACTTAATTTACATTCACCATCTCTCACCACACAATAGACCACAAGCAGTATCATCAGCAGTCACCTTTGATTTCAATCATGTACCGGTTTGTTTAGTGCTCACAATTAATGAACCTAAACATTTTATTTATTTAAAAAAAAATATATATATATGAAACCACACTCAAAAGGTTGTAAATATACTTCCTAACCAAAAAACAACTCTAAACAAAAACAAAAATGAAAAAAGATTAACTCATTTTATAAAGAAATGCCTTTCACAACCTCACTGTTGACTCCAGAAACGAAACACCGAACATGAGCTCACATTTTGGTGGACTGCGCCACCTGTCTCAGGAGTTGCCAATGAAGCTGGTATTTAAATACCCTTCTTAAGGTTATATATCTAAAAAAGAAAAGAAGAGACTTTTACAAGATAATACACAAAATAAAACATCTTACTCTCAAAGCTTGTACAACTCTTTAAGAATCAAACGCAGACTCTGAAAAACCAAGCGCATAAATTCTGAAGAACCCAGCACATAAATTCTAAAAAACCAGCACCTTACTGGTTCAACACCTTCAATGGGTATCAGCATATGTATCAATCATAATGGCGAAATATTCAACCAGAGCAAATGATGGGGGGGGGCAGTTTAAATAAGAAAAAACAATCACACACTAAACGTGATGCAACGTCACAAATGTCAAAATTTGAGCCATATATAAACAAAACATAAACAGAGGGATCTATAAAGAAAAAATGACACTAAACTAACAATTGCCCCATTCAATTTCCTTGTTCAATCCCTCAGGTTGTATTGTGCCCAAAAGATAGATCCACCTTTGCTCTTTATGAACTAATACCACGTCAATATCTCCTCCATGAGCACTAGTGTGAATAACTTCCAAAACGGCAAAAGTAAAATCTGTGAATACATGCCCTTTCTTATGACAATGGGCAACCAATGGAACTTCAATCCTACCATGCTTGATAGCACTTTGATGTTCAATCATCCTGGTAGACAGGATGTCTAGTTTTACCAATGTACATTAACAAAAACGTGTATCACATAATATAAAACCCCTAGAAGTAGTACAAGAGGTGGTCACTTTCAACTTATAATTAGACAATTTTCTAACGATAAAACATTCCCACTAAAAGATTGTGCACAAACAGATCAACTACCATATAGGTAATGCCAGAATGTCCTGGCTGGATCAATTGTTGATCCAGATATCATGTTGAATTCAGATTTTACTACCATATCTTTAATATTCCTACCCCTAGTAAGTGCAAACAATGGTTTCTCATTAACAGGGGTTGCAAACCTAAAACACCCCAACATTGCTTAATAATTTGCTTAATCTTATAAATATGGGGGGAATATGGTAACACACAAACTGATCTCAAAAAACGTTCCCAATTGCTGGAAGTCAATAACAGGTCCCTATTAGCCCACCTTTCATGCTTATATTCCCCTCTGACAACAGGAGGATATTCTCTCCTGACAAAAGACAGACCCATTTCTTTAGTTCTCGACTTAAAATTACTCAAATCAGAGCACAACCTCCTCAATCTAAAAAACTGTCCCACTGGTAAATTATCACATAGCTGTTGTGGATGGCAACTCTGGTAATGCAACAAAGTGTTGTGATTGGTTGGTTTCTTAAAACTAGAAAAGCATAAACCATCAGTAGTCAAACAGATCTTTATATCCAAATAAGCCACAATAGTGGTATTGAAGGAATATGTGAATTTCAAATTCACATTTCGAAGATTGAGCCATTCCATAAAAGAACAAAACTCATCTTTAGTACCTTGACACAATTCCAAGATGTCATCAATAAAGCAATGCCACATTAGAACCTGTGGACAATATGGATTAATAGCTAACGAGTGGTTCTCAAAGTTACCTACATATAGGTTGGCCGCATCAGGGGCCATAGTGGCCCCCATTGCCACACCTTTGACTTGTTGGTAGAATTTACCATCAACCAAGAAAAATTCTCTCCAAGAGCCATGGTAAGTAGCTCATGAACAAAGAGCATAATGTCCATTTACATAAGACAATATTAACAACCATATTCTTGATAATCTATAATGCCTCCCTGTGTGGTATATTATTAGTGTATAGAGATACCAGGAGCTGAGAATATAGGTCTACCTGGTGGATTAATCAAAGTATTATGTATCATCCGGAGTACATACAGTACTGGTACTTTAGGATTGTCTACTTTTGGGAACCTGTAATCTTTATTTATCCCTTTTTCCACCATAGGGGACTTGATATTTCATGCCTTCCTGTTATACCCCTAATATTACAATAGGGGATGTGTTGCCACAAGCCTACTTACCATTCCTTTAATATCAGCACAGGGGAATTGCTGCCGCAGGCCTACTTGCCATACCCCTAATACCACATAGGGGACTGGCTGCCACATGCCTACCCCAGAAAATAATAATAATAATATTGATAATAAAAACAGAAATACAATATGAAAGAGTCTGAGTCTTAGCTAGAATAATATGGGAAAAGCCCAAAAAGCCTTTGGTCAGAAGGAAGTAATGAAAGCACAAGAGGAAAGATTCTGAGGAGAAAGTAGAAAAGGTTCAATAGGGAGAGAAAACTCATGCACATTCAGAAAATCAAGAAATAGAACAGCTTGACTTCAGCTACAGGATATGGGAAAAGCTTTGTTAATAAAGAAAATCTCACAAGTTACCAGTAAAACCACATGTGTCGATTTAAAAAAAGGTGCGCGTGGGAAAAACAGGTGTTATGTGCGCGGCTGGGCCTTGTATGCACTGCGTGCATTTTAGAAGGGGCCCAACTGCATGCCTAACTCCTGTTACACGCACAAGAGCCAGGCCTCTTCCAAGGGGCGGGGAGGGGGTGGGCTGGGACAGCGCCATTCATCGCTGTCCTGGACTCTCGTGCATCGGCTGGCTGCCGGCGCGTGCAACTTACTTCAGGTTGGGCCTTGAAGTAAGTTAGAAGACAAAAGCAAAAAGAAAGGAAAAGGTAAGATTTAGAGGTTGGGGAGGAGAGGGGAAGGGGAAGGGGAAGGGGAAGGGAGGTTAGGATAGAGGGTAAGGAAGTTCCCTTCTCGTCAGCTCCTTAATTGGAGCAGACTGGGAAGGAACTGGGGAAGGCCAGGATGTGTCGCCATGCAAATTGGCAAAACTGTACTCCATCTTGCGTGCACCACGCACATATTAGCACGGGGATTATAAAATCCGGTGTGAATGTGTGTACGGCCCAATGATTTTATAACATGCGTGCACTGGTGCATGCATGTTATAAAATCGCCACGTCCATGTGTGCGCACTGAGACGTTCACATGGACGAGCGCAGCTTTCAATATCTACCCGACACTGTTTAGATGTTATTGTTTGTAAGGTTTTGGGTGGACCCTTGGACACTGTGGCAGTTGACCACACCCATGGGAGGAAGTCCCGTGAGGGGTCACCGGTCAGGCTCAGCTTGGGACACACAACACAGAGTTATATCTTTTATTAGATAGTGTTGAGAAGCCACCAGACGTGGCAGCAGTGAGTAGAGATGAAGCCTGGGTGGGCTAGAGTTCCTCAGGATACTGGAACAGTGATTCCCTCTATTGCTGTGCTGTAGTGGAGAAAACTGAGATAATGAGTACAGTGGAGCATACACAGAGTTCTGGTATAGAGCCTCGTTGGTAAAGTTACTCACACAGCGGTTTCTCCCGGAAGGTGACACAGAAGCTGGAATAGAGGCAGGCCCTCGAGGAGCAAGTACCTGGTTCCAGGGAACAGCTCTGAGGAAATAAAGTTGGTAACTCACTGATGATGTAGGCAGCGGTTTCTTCTAAGCAGAAGCGATAAGTTCAGGCAGCGAGTCAGGGAACATGGGCCCTCGAGGAGCGAGTACCGGTTCCTGATAGCGACCTGCAAGAAATGAGAGAGGCCCCCGAGGAGCGGGTACCCCGTTAGGATAAAGTCTAAAAATTGGAGAGGCAGAGAAGCTAGGTACGAAGAGCGAATCCCATCCATAAGGACTCCCTTGCTAAATTGATTAGCTAGCAAAAAGTGTAGGCTTTTGTATCTGGGATGCGTGATGTCATCACAGGGGGATGCCCCTGAGGTTCATGTCAAAGAGAGAATAAGAAGCAGGGCTGTGCGGCACGCACGCTCTATGGTACCTGGACAACATGGTGGGATGTAGCACCCAAGCCGGACCGGGGACGACGGAGAGGACGGCAGGCAGATGTCGCGGCAGCCAGACATCCATCAACCGCGGGAGGAGTCGCAAAAAAGGTAAGGTGGGCGGAGTGGAGACGTCGGGCAGCGACAGTCGTAACATTAGAAAAGATTTACATGTTCTGAATGTGATAATAGTTTTGTTCAAAAAGCCTATTTCACAAGAAAACCATAATTTTTTCCAGTAGTATGATCCAGATCAAGTAGAGTATAAAATAAAAGATCATGTTACAAAAATTATACTAATATCAGATATTTATCTTGTACAAAATCTGACAAGTGGAAAGATAGACTTCTTCCATGCCAATTTGTCATGCTTGTATAGCACTCATGCTACACCTTTGGAGTATTTATGACTAGAGATGTGCAATCGTTTTTCACGATTTAGTCAATGCCAACGACATTGTCTAAATCGTCATTGTTGGGGAAGTTGGGAAAAAGAATCAAAATTCCACGAATTTTCGGGTTAAAGTCGGTTTTTTATTACTGCGCACTAACGGATGTTAGTGCGCATGGACTATCCGTTAGCGCGCAGTCGCTGGACGTAGTGCGCAGTACATGGCGCCTCACCATACTGCGCACTAACGGATTATTAGTGCGCACTCGGTACATGGCAGTGCGCGGTGATATATGTTAGTGCGCACTAACGTAAATTGATACTAAATTGACACTTTTTTTTAAATTGAAGGTTGAATATGTATTCCTATTGGGTGTCTTCTTGTTTTTTATTCATTACCAAGGTTACCAACAGCCAAGGTGCTGTTTTTTACAGATTGTTTTATATGGGGGATGGGGAATGGGAATGGGGGATAGAGCTATTAGCTTGAAGTTCTAATCCTACTGTAGTAGTGTGTCTGTGGATATTGTGATTAGGTCATCAATCATGTGACTAGAATTTGTTTGATATATTATGCATAATATTCATTTGCATCATTTTTGAATTGGCCACTTAAATTAATAGGTTTATTTTCCCTCCTACTTTTAGTCAATAGGTAGCTATAATAGCTATATAATAAGGGGTGCTCTGCTTATGTGTTGCTTTTGTTTTGTGGGTTTGAGGAGAAAACATCAGTCAATCAGTCATTATAGCTAGCTGCAGCTGTTGATTGATAGCTAATATTATACAGCCTTTATTGTTATTAATAAGGGGTAGCTGCTAGCTGGCTTAGCTGCTAGCTGATACTAGTATCAGCCTATGATACTAGCCAGCCAGCCAGCCAGCCAGTAGCCATTGCCACTAGCCACAGTAGCATATAGCTACTGCTAGCAGCCAAGTACCACTAGCCAAAATAGCCAATAGCCACAACCAGTGAGCTGAGCTGAGCTCTACTCTTTTTTTCTGTTTCTTGAGTGAGCTCTTCGTTCGCAGCATTCCTAGCCTAGGCATAGGCAGGCACCAGCACTCCAGTCCAGCAGCAGTGCTTGCTTATAAAGGACAAGGTAGGTGCTTTGACTGCTTTCTGAACATTGTAGCAGTAGAGTTTTAATAGATTTATAAATATATAAAATTATATAATATTATATTTATCAATATTATATAGATGTATGTGTAATCTACTAGATTTATCACTAATAGTGTTATAGCTAGCTAGCCATAGCCAGTGACACTAGGCTAATAGCTAGCTTGGCTATTAGCCTAGTGTCACTGGCTATGGCTAGCTATTAAAGCCAGTGAGTCACTACTATCAAATCAATTCTACTACTAAACCTATAATTGGCCAATAGTCTGTCCAATATCCTATATTATGTTTCTTGTGCTTGGCTTAAGGCTTCTGCTCCTGTGTGTGAGATTTGTGGGTAAGACTTGAAGTGGGAGGGAGAAGTTATTTTAGTCCAAAGAACAGAATAGGCCTGAAAAGGATATGAAAAAATAAGAATAGGACTTCTCTAACCTCAATGCTTGGCTTGCATGTAGTATTAACAGAAAAGCCTAGCCAGTCCTGCCAGGAGGCTAATGTAATGAGTGAACTGAAGTATTGCAGCCTAGTTTCAGTCTCAGTCTGCTGCAGTTTGATGCTCTGGCCAATGCATGGTATAAATTGCAATATAATATATTAGTAAGTATACTATATCAAATTATCAATTGTCAGTGTCACTCACTGACTAATAAAAAATAATCACTATATCCTTCTTTGTCCTGTGGTCTGGGGGTAGCCTTAGCAAGCAATAGCTAGCTAGCTAGCTAATGCTATTAGCTCAATAAAGTTTTAAATATGAATACCAAACTAATTTATTAACTTGTTTAATGTACTATATTTATTATATATTTCTTTGACCACAGGATCATAATGCCCCTACCAGTACCCTCTGGAAAAAAAACGTGTTGCTAGTGATAGTGCTACTGGAAAGAGCTGTCTGCCAGTCCCTAGGAAAAAACTGCGATTTTTTGAGAAGAAAGAGGATGTAGAAGTGCAAGGAAACTTGTTGCAAGGGAAGGAACGAGCAAAATTTGAGGGAAAGGTGAAAAGATTAGATGAAAGAATGGTGATACAGAAAATATTTGATGATGATGAAGAATCAGATATTGAGGAGGAGGAGGAGGAGGAGGAGGAGGAGGAGGAGGATCAGGAGTTTTTGGCTAGTAAACATTCAGAGGAGAAGGAGGAGGAGGAGAACAGAAGCAATGACAATGTTAGTCAGATTGCAAAACAAACAACTACTGCCAGTGCCAGCAGTATTGCTGGTACCCTGTCCCCTACACCATTTGAACATCCACGTGTGACTACTACTACTACTACTACTATTTCTACTACTAGTATGAAAATGACAAGTATCCAGCCTAGAGTAAGGAACAGTACAAGGACATCAAAGATTTGGAATCATTATCATGTTGTGGCTGACCAGAGATTTGGACAATGTATCCATTGTAAAAAGATGGTGAGCCGTGGAAGAATTATTGGACATCTTACTAACAGCAACATGAAATATCACCTTGAAAGAGAACATAGAGCACTGTTGCTTGCAGAAGAAGCTGGTCCCACCGTGCTTGCCCAGGCTTCAAGTAAAGCAACAGGGAAGCAGCCACAGAAGGAAAGTAGTAGTACTAAAGAAGATACAGATTGTGTGCATCTGCAGAAGCAGCAGTCTCCTCTTCCTCATCCCCAGCAGCAGCGGCAAGCTACCATGGAGCAGATGGGGTGGTGTTCTTCTGCAATGTCACAGAGCAGGAAGCAGGCAATGTCTAAAGTGGGTACACGACATATTGCTCTAATGATTGCTTTGGATGATCAGCCACTGCAGATTGTAGAAAATGAGGGATTTAAGCGGATGCTCCATTATTTCGCCCCTTACTACAAACTTCCTTCAAGAAGTACATTTAGCCGTCAGGTGCTTCCTTCCCTATACAGAAAATGTCGTGCTGAAATGCAGATTATGATGGCAAGGGCAAAGGGGAGGAGCATCCATCTCACCACTGATGTTTGGACTAGTATGAATGCAATGCATGCATATTTGTCTCTAACAGCACATTGGTGGCAGCTGGATGAGGCATTAATACCTGTAAGCACTAGCAGCATTGGCAGTGGCAGTGGCAGCAGCTCCAAAAAGGTTTCGCCAGGATACCATTGGGCTTTACTGCATGCTCAAGTGCTAGACAAGAGACATACTTCAGAAAATATCTTACACGCAATTCAGGGGATGATGGAAAAATGGAATGGGCTCCTTAGAAGCAGTGATATGGAATGCTTAAATGGATTTTTCATTACTGACAATGGTTCCAATATTATTAAGGCTCTGGCTGATGGCAGATTCAGCGGCATCCGATGCTTTGCACATACCCTGCATCTGATAGTGAGGGATGCTTTGGGGCTTAGTGGCAAGGAAGGTGGTACTACTACTAGTTGTAGTAGTCAACTCCTGAAGCGGTTGATTGAAAAGTGTCGCAAAATAGCTGGGCATTTCAATCGTAGTGTAAAAAGTGGGAAGCAACTCAGAAAGAGGCAAATAGCAGTTGGCGCACCTTTGCACAACCTTCTTCAGGATGTGCCTACCAGATGGAATTCCACCTATCTTATGTTGGAGAGGTTGTCTGAACAGCAGACACCTCTTCATGATTTGGCAATGGCAACTGAAATTGGATTGGAAAATCCTCTTGGATGTCAGGACTGGACAAACATTGCACACATGGTGCATGTCCTCAAGCCTTTCAAAGTATATACTGATGCATTGAGTTCAGCTAATGCCACTTTGGGTGGTGTCATCCCTGTAATAAACTATCTGGAGGAGGTATTACAGGAATTTCTGCATCATCCAGATTTCTCTAAGGAAGTGTTAATGCTTGTTAAATGCTTAAAAGAGCAAGTTGAAAAAAGATTGAAACCTCTCATGCAAAGGGATTGCTATATGTTAGCCACGATGTGTGACCCACGTGTGAAAGGCAGTATTGCTCTCAAGAACAATGCTCTTACACATTGGAAAAAAAAGTTGATTAAAATGGTTGAAAACATAATGTCTAACAGGGTCTGTTCCACTGGTAACGATGAAAAAGAATTAGTATTATCCTCTCAGTCTCCAACTCCATCCTGCTCAAGTACTAGTATGATCAGCTGCTCCCCTACCCCTTCCATAACACATCAAAATATGAGTCATTCCACATTTAATGAACTGCCTGCCATGTCACAAGCAATCGCATCAGCTGTTGGCAGAAGAGTTACTACTACTGAGTCCTACCTGCAGGAGAATGTTTCAGAACTGCATGTTAAGAGTTTTCTGTCTGAGCCAATTCAGAGCATGGACTCAGATCCCTTGAGATATTGGGCACAGAAAGCTTCAATGTGGCCTGATCTTGCAATACTAGCACAGCACTTTCTTTCCTGCCCGCCAACAAGTGTGCAAAGTGAAAGAGTATTTTCAATGACAGGGAACATAGTGAGTCCACACCGTGCACGTTTGTCTCCAGACTTAGTCGAGCAATTGGTTTTTATCAAAACAAACTTTCCACAGCTTGGGTATCCGAACTTTCCCTGTGACTGGGAGGAGTGAGCCTCTTGTCGAGGGCCGAGATCCAAGGTCAAGGGGTGGAAGAGAGGCTTGGCTCTATGCAGCTGTGCTCCCCGCATCGCTTGCTGGGGTGCCCGGCCACAAGAGGCAGCAGCGGCCACAACACTGCCGCTGCTGCCTCTTGTGGCCCACAGGAGAAGCCAGTCTGGGAGTCACAAGACATGAACACTCTGTCCTGCTGCGTCTCCAACACAGGCTTCTCACTCCCAGGCTCCTTTCCCCCAGTGTCCACCTCTGAGGCAGGCAAGTCCTCGCTGGGTTCTTCTGCCTCAGCGTCCATCTCCGACAGCATGATTGTGTGAATGAAGTATGAAAGAATTTCAGGCCAATACAATATAAAATTGCACTTACAGTGCACAGAGAGGTTGATACTCTAACTAAGTAGCTAGTGGTTGTACTAGTAGTAGCTAGCTACTAGCTAGCTACTACTACTAGCTACTACTTGGATATCCAGTTTATATCCAACTAGTAGCTACTACTACTAGCTACTAGTTGGATATAAACTGTTACTGTTATATCCACTACTGTAACAATATATTGATTAACCAAATATATACAAACACCCTTGAGTGTAATAAAAAGAGAAAACTGAGCACCCAGAAGTTGTACATTTCTGAAGGATTTTTTGTTCATGAGTCTGCTTTCTCCTAGTCCTTACTCCTACTTTAGTATCACAAGCATTAAAGTTTTTGCTTCAAATGGCTGTCTTGGTCATGGAGCAATTTTTGGCATTGACGTGTGAGTCATTGCAGTAGCTTGAGTGCTGCACACACTGCACACAGTGCACAATATTGTATTGGCCAGGTTGAAAGATGTGTGAATGGTCAGTAGCCACGGTTGAAGCCTTGACGTTGGCGCTACTGCTCACAAGTATACAACTTGTGCTAATTCAGCCAGACTGAATGTTGTATGGAAGTGTATGACTAACTTAGTTACTACTAAAACAATGAAATATGTTGGATTATAATAGACATACATCCGTACATGTCTGCTCTTTGTAATTTAGTAGTACCATACTATATTATTTTTGAATAATTATTATTAGTTAAATGACTAATAAAATAATATATAAAAAGAACAAACAAACATTTTGCACAATGTTAAAACATTTATTTTTTTTAACATATTTAACTATTAGCAATGCATTAACATTCAATAGACAAACATTTTTGTCAAAAATAAAAAATTAAAATAAAAAAAACCAGCCCAGCAGCCCAGGTCAAGGCGAAATATGATGCCTTGACTTCATGATGTTGCAGCAGGGTCAGGCTCATGTGGAGAGGAGGGTGCCGCCACTGGAGAAACCTGCTCTGAAGCAGAGGGAACTGGCACCTCCTCCTCATGAGGCATCTCATGAGGAGGAGAAGCCATTTCCCTCTGCTCCTGAGGGGCCTCCTCCAGGGCTAACAACCTCCTCTCCACATTACAGACACTGGCCTGTACCTCTCCGACCCTCTGCTGCAACATCATGAAGTCGGCATCATATTTCGCCTTGAACTGCCGTACTTCCTGCAGGATCTCCTCCAACTTTGAATATTGTGCACAACAGCACTTACAGGTTGGAGGAGATCCTGGAGGAAGTACGGCAGTGCTGGTGCTGGTGCTGGCACTGGCGCTGGCGCTGGTGGTGGTGCTGGTGGAAGTGGTGGGCCGCTGGCTGGTGGCAGCTTTATCTTGGCCTGTAAAGAAATTAAAAAAAAATAATAATTCAACATGAGACACAGAACTATACATTATACATACATTACACATAGTCAGATATGACAAATAAAAAAGCAAATACTGGATGCGTGCGAGCAAGTTTATAAAATAATCTACCCCTTGTTTAGTTTATTGACCTTGAGGATTATAGAAAAATGAGGAGTCCATTGCAGGGGAGAAGGAGTGAGGGGGAGAGTGGAGGGATATCAAATCTATCAACATAGATTAGAGAGAATACATAATTTGAAGGATTGGAAGGAGAAATAATAGTCAATCTCAGGTTACACAGAATATGATGGTAGGAGATACACTACAAACCTCTTCTTTTTTTTCACCTTCAATTCTTTAGTTTACTATCATAGCCACTCAGTGTCATTTAATATATACAAATAAATAAATACACACATCCCCCCATTCCCAATCCCCAGCCACTATAACTGACTGATATAAAAAAAAAAAGATTTTGTTTTTCAGCCTCAGATAATATATACTACTGTACTGGCTGTGCCAAGATATATTATTTCCTACCTAGACCACTTGTTGTTGCTGCCTCCGTCCTCCTCTGGTGACAGCTCTGCCTCCCACTAGGCCCAGGAAGCCCCGCCTCGTCCCTACCTGGGTGTTGTTCTGTACAAGACAAATCAAAATTCAGAGAACAACAGTTAGAATTTTAAAAACAAGATGAGATCAGACACAATGATTCATTCACTGTTATAGTAAAGAAACATTTTTAACACAAATTCCATTACAATTAATTGAATAGTTGTGTAATGTGTGTTGTTCTTGTGTAGTATTCTGAAAACAACTTACCAGGCACGGAACGGGGCAAGGTTTGGCGGACCTCCTCGAGCCACCTACCCTCGTGTAATCGCAGATGGCGACCTGAAAATTAGAGGAATATACAGGAAAAAGAATAACATTGATTAATTTTTACAACATGCCCATGTTTTGCCTTGACCTACTAGATTATTTTTTATGCAACATACAAAAGTTAGTTATACATAAATACTATTTTATTTATATTTCAATGTGGCTTTCAAAAAAAATCCCAAATACCACCATTTCAAAAAGATAAATATAAATATCAATAATATACCACAGATAATTTTATTTCCTTTGTAGTCTAGTTATTAAGTATTAATACTAGTATGGTATAGGGTAAGGGTGGTACACTAGTAGCTAGCTAGCTAGTAGCTAGCTACTAGTATTTCTGTTTTTTTAAAATATATTTACTTAACATTATAACTTTTATTACTTATAGTAGTTAATTATTACATTATAATTATATAACTCACTGTATGCTACTAGTAGCTGCTACTGTAGCTAGTATTACTATCATACTCTATTTAATTTTCAATGACAAAATAATATACATAATTTATAATTGAATAATATGATCAACATTATTATTTCTCACCTTTCTTTTTGAGGTCTTCCACCTCACGAGGGTAGGAGGCCCGCCGGCAAAACTCCTCCTGGAGAGAGGCCCAGGCAGCAGTCTCCCTTTGCAGGTTAGGCCTGCTGCCTGAGGGGTGTACAGGTTCCTCTCATCCAGGAGCATGAGCCGGGCCAGGAGGTCCACGTCGCCCTGGGTAAAGCGGGGCTTCCTGGACCTTGCTGCCACCTTGGAGGAGGACGGTGGGGAGGAGTCAGACTCCCTCCCCCTGTCCTTACCGGACTCCCTTTCACGTTCCATCCTACCATGAGAAAATAAAAAAGAAGATGAAAAAAAGTATGTGCTATAGGACAGCTGTTTGTTCAGAAGCTCACACACTAATGCAGGGAGGGGCTAGGCAGCTCCCCCCTGTCTGTGAAGCCAGCCCTCAGCCCTCACCCTCACAGTGACAGTACACTATTCAGTTCAGTGGCAGGGACATGGGGGGAGGGGAGGAGTGAGGGTCAGGCAGCTGAGCTCCCCCCCCCCTGTCTGTGAAGCCAGCCAGCCTCTCACTACGTAATGCAGGCAGGGAGGGAGCTGTCTCGGCCCTCACCCTCACAGTGACAGACAGTACGCTATTCAGTTCAGTGGCAGGGACATGGGGGGAGGGGAGGAGTGAGGGTCAGGCAGCTGAGCTCCCCCCCCCCCCTGTCTGTGAAGCCAGCCAGCCTCTCACTACGTAATGCAGGCAGGAGGGGGCTGGCTCGGCCCTCACCCTCACAGTGACAGTACACTATTCAGTTCAGTGGCAGGGACATGGGGGGAGGGGAGGAGTGAGGGTCAGGCAGCCGAGCTCCCCCCCCCCTGTCTGTGAAGCCAGCCAGCCTCTCACTACGTAATGCAGGCAGGGAGGGAGCTGTCTCGGCCCTCACCCTCACAGTGACAGTACACTATTCAGTTCAGTGGCAGGGACATGGGGGGAGGGGAGGAGTGAGGGTCAGGCAGCTGAGCTCCCCCCCCCCCTGTCTGTGAAGCCAGCCAGCCTCTCACTACGTAATGCAGGCAGGGAGGGAGCTGTCTCGGCCCTCACCCTCACAGTGACAGTACACTATTCAGTTCAGTGGCAGGGACATGGGGGGAGGGGAGGAGTGAGGGTCAGGCAGCTGAGCTCCCCCCCCCCCTGTCTGTGAAGCCAGCCAGCCTCTCACTACGTAATGCAGGCAGGGAGGGAGCTGTCTCGGCCCTCACCCTCACAGTGACAGTACACTATTCAGTTCAGTGGCAGGGACATGGGGGGAGGGGAGGAGTGAGGGTCAGGCAGCTGAGCTCCCCCCCCCCTGTCTGTGAAGCCAGCCAGCCTCTCACTACGTAATGCAGGCAGGGAGGGAGCTGTCTCGGCCCTCACCCTCACAGTGACAGACAGTACGCTATTCAGTTCAGTGGCAGGGACATGGGGGGAGGGGAGGAGTGAGGGTCAGGCAGCTGAGCTCCCCCCCCCCCTGTCTGTGAAGCCAGCCAGCCTCTCACTACGTAATGCAGGCAGGGAGGGAGCTGTCTCGGCCCTCACCCTCACAGTGACAGTACACTATTCAGTTCAGTGGCAGGGACATGGGGGGAGGGGAGGAGTGAGGGTCAGGCAGCTGAGCTCCCCCCCCCTGTCTGTGAAGCCAGCCAGCCTCTCACTACGTAATGCAGGCAGGGAGGGGAGCTGTCTCGGCCCTCACCCTCACAGTGACAGTACACTATTCAGTTCAGTGGCAGGGACATGGGGGGAGGGGAGGAGTGAGGGTCAGGCAGCTGAGCTCCCCCCCCCCCCTGTCTGTGAAGCCAGCCAGCCTCTCACTACGTAATGCAGGCAGGGAGGGAGCTGTCTCGGCCCTCACCCTCACAGTGACAGACAGTACGCTATTCAGTTCAGTGGCAGGGACATGGGGGGAGGGGAGGAGTGAGGGTCAGGCAGCTGAGCTCCCCCCCCCCTGTCTGTGAAGCCAGCCAGCCTCTCACTACGTAATGCAGGCAGGGAGGGAGCTGTCTCGGCCCTCACCCTCACAGTGACAGTACACTATTCAGTTCAGTGGCAGGGACATGGGGGGAGGGGAGGAGTGAGGGTCAGGCAGCTGAGCTCCCCCCCCCCCCTGTCTGTGAAGCCAGCCAGCCTCTCACTACGTAATGCAGGCAGGGAGGGAGCTGTCTCGGCCCTCACCCTCACAGTGACAGTACACTATTCAGTTCAGTGGCAGGGACATGGGGGGAGGGGAGGAGTGAGGGTCAGGCAGCTGAGCTCCCCCCCCCCTGTCTGTGAAGCCAGCCAGCCTCTCACTACGTAATGCAGGCAGGGAGGGAGCTGTCTCGGCCCTCACCCTCACAGTGACAGTACACTATTCAGTTCAGTGGCAGGGACATGGGGGGAGGGGAGGAGTGAGGGTCAGGCAGCTGAGCTCCCCCCCCCCTGTCTGTGAAGCCAGCCAGCCTCTCACTACGTAATGCAGGCAGGGAGGGAGCTGTCTCGGCCCTCACCCTCACAGTGACAGACAGTACGCTATTCAGTTTAGTGGCAGGGACATGGGGGAGGGGAGGAGTGAGGGTCAGGCAGCTGAGCTCCCCCCCCCCCTGTCTGTGAAGCCAGCCAGCCTCTCACTACATAATGCAGGCAGGGAGGGAGCTGTCTCGGCCCTCCCCCTCACAGTGACAGTACACTATTCAGTTCAGTGGCAGGGACATGGGGGGAGGGGAGGAGTGAGGGTCAGGCAGCTGAGCTCCCCCCCCCCCTGTCTGTGAAGCCAGCCAGCCTCTCACTACGTAATGCAGGCAGGGAGGGAGCTGTCTCGGCCCTCACCCTCACAGTGACAGTACACTATTCAGTTCAGTGGCAGGGACATGGGGGGAGGGGAGGAGTGAGGGTCAGGCAGCTGAGCTCCCCCCCCCCTGTCTGTGAAGCCAGCCAGCCTCTCACTACGTAATGCAGGCAGGGAGGGAGCTGTCTCGGCCCTCACCCTCACAGTGACAGTACACTATTCAGTTCAGTGGCAGGGACATGGGGGGAGGGGAGGAGTGAGGGTCAGGCAGCTGAGCTCCCCCCCCCTGTCTGTGAAGCCAGCCAGCCTCTCACTACGTAATGCAGGCAGGGAGGGAGCTGTCTGTGTGACACTGACAATCTCTGTTAAACTTTTTTTCACTAAATTAGCATAAAATTAAATGAAGTACTTTTGTGTGTTAAACTTTTAATTTCCCCTAATGTAAGTAACTTCATTTAATATTATTTTTATATTATTTTATGCTATTTCACCGAAAAAAAAGTGCATTAACTATTTAACTTAACCTACTAAGTAACTAATAGTAAAGTAATACTGTATAAACTAAAACAAAATCTTATATATTTATTATATTATACACTTACAGTGGTAAAGTTGTTGATGATAGCTCAAAGAAACACTATCAGGCTGAGGCTCAGCTTGCTTCTCAGTCAGAACAAACGGCACTGCTGCTGCTCTGCCTGACTCAGACAACACGTACTAAGAAAATAATTATTAGTGCGTGCAGCAAAATGGCCTCTGGGGACCTCACAGAGCATGCTCAAGGGAGCGCGCACTAATCCGCGTTTGTGCGCACTAACCAGCGGTAGTGCGCACTAACCAGCGGTAGTGCGCACTAACTACGGATGAGTTAAAATACTGATTCTACATTCCCATTGGCTGTTTTCCAGGTGGTGCGAACCAGTGGGAGCCCAGAACCGTACATTTAGCTAACGAACTCCTTAAAAATTGATACGTTTTACTTAAAAGTTGCAATTTTTGGTAGTGCGCACTAGCATTAGTTAGTGCGCACTAATGGGAACTTTGGGCGCACTAACCCCGTTAGTACGCACTAACTCTGTTCGTAAAAAAAACCAAATCACACGCGAAAAACTAAACTTTTAAACGAATCGGTCGACCGAAGCCCGATCCGATTCCTAAACACGAAGCACATCTCTATTTATGACATGCTGACTTTCTGCTATAGTCAGACTTTACTAGGGATGTGCAGACCAAAAGTTTAAGTTCATAAGTCCATAAGTCGAAAGGGGGGGGGTCATTTGCGGTCAATATGGACATATGGAGAATTCCATAAGTTGAGTCTATGTCCATATGTGCAAATAAAAATTTAAACCCCTCACCCGCCTTAATCCCCCCCCCCCAAGACTTACCAGAACTCCCTGGTGGTCCAGCGGGGTCAGGACGCCATTTCTGAACTCCTTTGCAAGGAGCATGTGACGTCGGCGCCACGTCGGAGTGACGCGGCGTCACGTGATTCCCCGCGGGTCCGCTCCCGGAACCCTCGTTGGGCCCAAAAGGCACTTTTGGCCAGCTTGGGGGGGCCTCCTGACCCCCCCAAGCTGACTTTTGGCCAGCTTGGGGGGGTCAGGAGGCCCCCCCAAGCTGGCCAAAAGTGCCTTTTGGGCCCAACGAGGGGTCCGGGAGCGGAACCGCGATGGACCATGTGACGTCGGCGTCACGTCGGAGTGACGCGGATGTCACGTGATTCCCTACTCCGCTCCCGGACCCTCACGGAACTTTTGGCCAGCTTGGGGAGTTTTGGTAAGTCTTGGGGGGGGATTAAGGAGGGTGAGGGGTTTAAATTTTTATTTAGATCAACAATCGCAATTTCCAACGTATTCAACATAGCTATGTTGAATAAGTTGGAAATCCGATCGTTTACGCCTCATCACTTTTTTAAGTTAAAAAAAAAAATAAGTTGCGTTTTCCATTTAAGTTCAAAACGAATGCACACCCCTAGACTTTACATCTTGGGTTTCTTTTGGACATTCTGCCTTGCTGCCATACCCCAGGACTTGCACCTTGAGGTATCCCTGCCACTTTTTTTGTGGGGAGGTGGGGCACTGCTTTGTATCTTTCCTGTTCATTACGCTCTTTGTGCTGATTTGCCTGTTTATCAGTGCCTTGGGGTATTTTTGTGCCAATTTTTCTGCTTTGCTCTCTCTTCATGGTGCCTTAGGACAGGGCCGCCATCAGGAATTTTGAGGCCCCATACAGCCAAAATGTCTGGGCCACAAGCATTCAGTGGATAAGGTATATGCAACAATGTTTATACCTATGTGTAAACTCCACCATAGGTGTAAAAAAATAAAAACAAGTCAACAAACTCAAATCACTTAGATAAATGCACAGTATCTGAGAAATCCAGTAGGTTCTATCCAATAAAGCAGTTCAGTGTGAGTACTGAATTGTGTCCATCTCGACTCATAGTGGAAATAACAGCAAATTCAGGTTTATGAAGCAATCAGTCTTCTTACTTTCTGATTTGCAAAATCTTTAATTAAGTCTTTGTAACTGAGTTGTCTGGCAAGCTCATGCTCAATAGAGAGAATTGCCAGGCCGTTTAGACGTTGTTCACTCATTGTAGAACGCAGATAGTTCTTGATTGATGAAAGTTTGCTAAATGCCCTCTCTCCTTCCGCCACTGAAAGTGGGAGGGTGGTGAAAATCCGAAGAGCAATACACACCTCTCCGAATATTCCTTGAAGCTCTAGTTTGTAGATTGAGTTAAGCAAATCTAAGGGACCCATGTCTTCTGGAAATGTAGCTTCGTACACTTTCCGAAGATGTTGCAGCTCACTGAGTAAAGATGATGTAAAATCTTCAGGGTATGCTGAGATCAATTCCTCAGTCGATGCCATCAGATCTTCTTCACTCATTGTTCTCACTTTTAAGATTGGAGAAAATAGCTTGCAGACTTCCTGCATAGACTGGAAGCGTTGATGAAGGTCAGAAATTATTGTGTCCATTGCCACAAGGAAGACATTAGCTTTAAAATGATCTTCAGGATCTATTGCATCATGATGCCTTGACTTTATTTGCCGCAATTGTTGAGGGTTCAGTAGTTCCTTGGGAATCTCCATGCAATCTGCCACAGCTTTAGCTTCAGAAAGTAAAACAGGCCACTTTTCTCGAAGCAGTTTCATCTCTTCAGAGAGAGCTTTAATGTTAGCGACACCAATTTCCATAGAAATAGACCTTGATTGAAGTATTTTGTTTCTCTCCTCGAAGCTGGTAAGCACTTTTACCCAGAATGTTGCTAAAACCACTGCCCGAAAGGATAAAAAATAGTCATATAGACCTTGGGCATCTGAATGCGCATCATTTGTGAGTTTTCTGGATGCAAGAACTTTTTCCAGAGCCTTTAAAATGCTTGGCAGATTCTGCGCAATTGGACGTACAGCCTCTATTCTTGAACTCCACCGAGTGTCACTTAAACCATGCAGGGACCTTCCAACTTCTTCAATCAATGTGTTCCATCTTGCAGGGCTGCTACTGAACAGAACATATAACCTGTTAACACTTCCAAAAAAGGTCTTCATTTCAGGGCAACTTGCGGCTGCATGCACTCCCACAAGGTTTAAAGAATGTGCAGCACAGGGACAAAAAATAGCTGTTGGGTATGTCTCCTGGATTTTGGCTCTTACACCTTTAATTCTGAAGACATGTTGGCACCATTGTCATATCCCTGTCCTCTGCAGTCTTTAAGGTCAATGGCATGTTCATTCAACCTAAACATGATCATGTCTGCAATTTCTTTTCCAGTCTTCTGAAAAAAATCAAAAAATTCAATGAATCTTTCCCGAATGTTCCATTTTCCGTCTTGGGGCTTTCTGTAAACGTATCGTAAAACAATTGCATTCTGTTCCGTATGTGAAGAATCAGGTGTAGAATCACATATTATTGAAAAGTATATTGCTTCTTTCCTTTCTGACAATATAGAATTCAGGACATGTTTTCCACAAATATTAATGAATTCGTTTTGTGTGGCCCAAGACAGATAATGAGCTGAAAGTTTCTTTCCCTTTTCCTGACTAGCTTTGACTTTTTCCAAATGCTCTCTCAGTAAATTATCATATCTTGCCAAGATTTCCAAAGTTCCCAAAAAATTGCCATTATGGATTTCTCCAATTCTTTGAGAACTTCCTCTGAACGCCATGTTTCTTGAAGCCAGATGCAATGTGACATCCAGAAGTCTTTCTAAAAGAGCTATAAACTTATCGGCTTCCTTCGACAAATTTCTTTGAATCTCATAGTCAACACCATGACCACCTATAGAATTTTGAAGTGTTCTCCACCTCCAGTAGTTCCTTCTGTGCTGTGAAGAGTGTTCATGCTCTGGCAACTTTATGTACAACCGATGCCACTTGTGCTTCGATGGATCAAAACCATCCTTCCTACTAAGCATGCTTCCTGTTTTACATATAGAGTCATTAGTAAATGCCATGCAAGTTACACAATACAGTACTTTATTGCTTGGACTCCATCTCAGCCAATCTCTTAAAATCTTCTCACGTCCATTTGATGACTTGGCATATAGAAGAAAATCACTGAAAGAACGAGTGTCAGCATCTTTAGGTAGTGATTGTGCCATATTCTTTAATTGCTCGACATTGAAAAGTCCAGAAAGGACAATCTTCTCTCTTTCTTTGTCTTTGAGGACATCTGGCCATAGTGCTGGGTCTTTCCAGTCAATTTCTTCCTCGTGTGACTGTTCTATTGAAGTTGTGTTTAGGGCAACATCGTCATTCTCAGGGTAGGAACTTGCATTTGTGCAGGAAGGTGTTTCTTCTTCCACCTCTGTACAAACACGGGATGTCACAATTTGGTCTGAAGACGAATCTTCATCTATAATGACAGGTCTTTTCGGTGATGAGGTGCAGGACCGTGTGTCTGCATCGTCTTCTGATACTGCACATGGTGGCATACTACACAATGTTTCAGCCTCTTCTTCTATCACTGAAGAAATGCTCACAGGTGCAGCTACCTGACAGGATGAAGTAGTCGGCTCAACTGTTTCATGAGAAGCTTCTGTTTGCATTTCCTGAACTTCATCTCCCCTGTCACTTTGTGGCTTTTGAAAGTACTGTTGTATGAGTTTTTTTTTCTTCAACTTTTCCTCTTCTTCTTTACGCTCTCTTTTCTGCTTCCGTTTTTGAGAGCCAGATTTGTGATGGTACATTCTTTGGGGTTATCAGAATTTACTAGAGACAAATAATGAACATTTGCTAGTAATCAAGGTCTATGATAAACTGCTTACTATGTATAAGGCCGTGTTCCAACTGTGTTCTATATAACAAAGAAAGTCTGTTGCAAAATCATTTTAGTAGCTGCTGCTTATAATAAAAAAATGCATTTAATCAAGAAAAGAGAAAAAAAGTGCTTCTCGCACATAAAAAACTGTCTTACTATGCTTTGGGCCTTCCCGATCATACACATTATGTGCTTGATTACGGAAGCCGAAAATTCAATGTAAACCCTCCCTCATGTGGCCATTCATTCAGCGGTTGACTTGTTAGGCCTAGTTCACACTAATAAATAGATAATGCACCAGCCCCCCAGTAATAAATAGATAATGCACCAGACGTCCCCCCAGTAATAAATAGATAATGCACCAGCTCCCCCCAGTAATAAATAGATAATGCACCAGACGTCCCCCCAGTAATAAATAGATAATGCACCGGCAAAACAAACTTGTTACTTACCCTTTGCGCTCCGGGGACTCCGCGGCTCCTCGGCCTCCAGCTAGCAAGCAGACAGCGACGGCCCGCGCGCTTTGCCGGCGCATACTGTCTGACGCGGCGGTGACGTCACAGCCGCGTCAGACAGTGAACGCTGGCAGGACAGAGCGCGCGGACGAGTCTCTGTCTGCGGTGCTCTGTAAATCAATGCTATGCGTGTCTAAAAGACACGCATAGCATTGATTCTCTCCCTTCTCTGGGGCCCGCACCCAGGGCCGGCTCCAGGTTTCAGTAGGCCCCTGGGCGACAGACTGTCGGAGAGAGCCTCAGTGGGCCTCTTTGCCATGAACTAATACATCCCCCAAGCTCACCTGCCACCTGGCGGCTGCGGGCCCCCATATGTGGCAGTAAATCCTGGGGCCCCATACTGCAGGCCCAAGAATACTGCCCTGATGGCGGCCCTGCCTTAGGATGCCACTCTTTGCCTCTCATGCTGCCTTCAAGAGTTCATGCACCTGTTGTCGGTGCCCTCTTTTGAGTCTTGGGCTACTCTTCTCCCTCTTGCTGCTTCTTTTCTTCTCTGACAAAGCCTTGGAGAACTCCTGTCATTGTTGGTAGCCCTTTGTCCCTTTTTAGAGCCTAAGGGTATTCATGCTCAAAATAGGCTGTAATGCTTCTCTCATTCACTTTAATGGCAAACAAACAAAATAAATTAAACAAATACATGTTTTTTTTTTCATTTTGAAACTAATATAACAAACAAAGGTCCCCACAAAATGAATGAATGAAATAAAATATTTTTTTCTTCTGCACATCCCTGCAAAACAACAAAAGTAACATATATTTTGGTTAGAAAGCACACAAGATGATTCAATTATTATATAGGATTCAATTTTCCCTCCATTTTGGAGTAGACAAGGGAGTATTGATTGATGCATTGTATCTGAATTTTCAAGAGGCTTTTGACAAAGTCCTTCATGAGATTAGAACCATCATGGGATAGGAGGCCATGTCCTTTTGTTGATTGGTAACTAGCTGAAGAGTTGGATATAAAACAAAGAGTAGGACTAAATGACAATTTCTCTCAGTGGTGAAACATAAATAGTGGGGTGCCCAAGGGATCTGTCCTAGGACTGATTTCTTTTAATCTCAATAAAGTCCATATTCAGTCTCTGCCTGGATAGCAAAGTTAATTGAATAACTTTATCTGGCTAACTTTGGAGGTATATTCAGTAGTGCAGCCACACTATTGAATACAGATGACTACCTTAAAGTTAGCAAGTTAAACTTTATCTGGCTAAATTTAGGACAGCTCTTTGGCCTGACCTGACTTAGCCTGCTACATTATTTGCTAACTCTGAATATCAGAGTAAGCCTGTTAGCTTAGCAACTAACTTAACTCCTCCCATCTAAGCCCTTGGAATGTCCCTAACATAGGCCTAGATTCATCAAATTGCTATAAATATAGCAAAAATAGCACCCATGATAAAAAGGGTATGGTTATGCTAATTTCCTGCCTACTACATTGCCTAGGTAAGTAAAGCATGGCATGTTGCATGAATGCATGGCATGTTGTGCATTGTGTCATTGCATTATGCATTGCATCAACATGTGCTACATCATTTTACTTGGTTAGCATTGATTAGTACGTTGTGCATTATTTTTTCAGTTTATATATCCCAACTTTCTGCAGCTGCCTCTCTGAGGGTGTGTCAGGCATAGGAGAGAGAGAGGAGAGGAGATTTCGTGAGTGGTTTAGTGGGAGTAGGAGCTTTTTCAGATTTGATTACCTGTGTGTGTTGTCTGGTCCTCTGTTGCTATCTGTTTCCCTTTACCTTGGTCTTTTGTATTTTTGTTAGAGTGAATGTTTTTGTTTGTTTGTCCAGTTTGTCTGTCTGTCTTTTGGTGTCGAGGAGTGGTGGTGGAGGAGTAGAGGAGTGAAGAGGACTGGTATGAGTGGAGAAGAGAGGAGTGGTGTTGATGGAGAAATGGAAGAATGAGGAGGAGTGGTATGAGTGGAAGAGTGAGGGGTGGTGTTGGTGTAGGAGTGGAGGAGGAGTAGTGGGAGTGGAGGAGTGATGAGGAGTGGTGGTTGTGGTGAGGAGGAGTGAGGAGGATGGAGCATGAGAGGTGTGGGGAAAAGAGGAGAGGAGAGGCATGAGGAGGGGGAGGAGGGAGGAGAGAATGTGGGAGAATGTGGGTAGGAGTGCTAGGAGGAGGAGGAGGAGGAGTACAAGTAAGGACAGGGTCAGGAGTAGAGATAGGCAGGAGGGAAGGGATAGGAGGAGGTGGGAGGAGGAATAGGATAAGCAGGTGAAGATTGGAAGGAGGAGGATGGCAGGCTAGGGATAAACAGAGAAGGCAGTGTGGAAGGCAGTTTGCAGGGCATGGGAAGAAGGGACGAGGAAGGGAGGGAAGAGGGGAGTGGGAGGGAGAGTGAGGAAAGGGAGGACACCTCTCTGAAAGCAAAAGTAGTATCCCCTTCTGGCAGTCAGGCAGCAAGATGCCCTCATCTTAGGCTATCAAGCTCAGTGTGCAGGATAATGAGATGGTAATTGCAGGGGTCCTGGAGCATTATGTCATGCTGTTTGGCAACCATGCAGCCAAAACCTTGAAGGCAGCCAAGGGCCAAATCTGGTGCAACATAGCCCAGGGCATTCCCAGGTGCAGTGGAGACCAACGCAGTGGGTAGAAGGTGGTCCATAGGTACCGGGACATCAAGGCGCAGTTGAAAGCCAAGGTGGTGAGAAGAAATAAATATATATGGCAGATCAAAAGAAAATCCCATTGATCCATGGAGGAGTACCTCGTGCATAGGCTGGGATCAGATTTGTTTGAGGACTTGGCTGAGCAGCTGGACACCACACGAGCCACAGCTGGTAAGTTCACCTCACTTATAAATGGCCAGGCTGCAAAGGGTATACACATCATTTGGCATAAGATGCGCACAATGCTTAAGAGGCAAAGTGCACCACTGATGACAAAAGCAAAAAGGATACTTGCTGCCATTGGAACTTATGTCTTATGTTTTGTTTTCACAGCTCTTGCCCATGAAGCTCCTGGTCCCAACCAGCAAGCCCCAGGGACCAGCAGCACAGCAACCCTTTTGCAGAGGGCCTTCATGGTGGATGCCCAGACAAGGGTGAGCGAGAAGAAGGAATAGCAGCAACAGCAGCAGGCTCAGGAGGCAGATGCTGAAAACCCTATGTTTACCTTCCCCACTCAATGTGTCTCTCAACATCTGTGGCTTCATGGAGGAACCCAGCCTCAAATGGGAGCCAATTGATTCAGCACAAGCTTGCATCAGCACACAATGGTGCCAGCTTGAAGCACCACGCCCTCAGCAGGAGCAGCCCAGAAGTCCCTTCATGCCACATTTGAAGGTCCAAATTTCTGCACTCCATACCACCTTCACAGCACCACTAAAACACTACCACCAGCAGGGCACCAGCAATGGCACCAGCACCAACAACATCCCCACCACCAACAGAAGAGTCGATGCACGAGCAGCTGCACCAGCTGGAAAGAAGGCATGGGATATACCTCTGACACATATGGGCAGAGCTAGTGCACCTCAGGAAGACTGTGAACAGGTAAAACCAGGCCCTGCAAGTTCAGACTGCCTCAAACACTCAGGGTGTTATGATTCTTGCCATAGCAGTAAATAGTAGAGATGTGAATCGTGTGATTGATCGTCTTAACGATCGATTTTGGCTGGGGGGGAGGGAATCTGATCGTCGTGGTTGGGGTTTTTTTTTTTTTTAAATCTTTTAAATCGTAAATCGGGGGAGGGTGGGAAAACCGGCACACTAAAACAACCCTAAAACCCACCCGACCCTTTAAAATAAATCCCCCACCCTCCCGAACCCCCCCAAATTTTAAATTATCTGGGGTCCAGTGAGGGGTCCCGGTGTGATCTTCCACTCTCGGGCCACGGCTGCGTTAATAGAAATGGCGCCGGCACTACCTTTGCCGTATTGCAAAATGGCGCCGGCCGTATGGCCGTATGGCCGGCGCCATTTTGCAATACGGCAATACGGCAATACTGCCATTGGCATTATTGCAATACGGCAATAATGCCATTGGCTCACGGCATATGGCAAAGGTAGGCACCGGCGCTACCTTTGCCATACGGCAAAGGTAGCGCCGGCGCCATTTCTATTAACGCAGCCGTGGCCCGAGAGTGAAAGATCACACCGGGACCCCCCCACTGGACCCCAGGTAATTTAAAACATTTTGGGGGGGTTCGGGAGGGTGGGGGATTTATTTTAAAGGGTCGGGGTGGGTTTTAGGGTTGTTTTAGTGTGCCGGTTTTCCCGCCCTCCCCCTTCCCCTCCCCCTTCACCCGATTTACGATTTTTGACAATAAATCGGGGGAATTCCTATTGTATCGCACCTCTAACGATTTTTTACGATTTAAAATATATCGGACGATATTTTAAATCGTCAAAAAATGATTCACATCCCTAGTAATTAGAAGGACCAACATACTGACGCAGATCCTTTAGAGGATGCCTGAGCAGCCATCTGAGACTCACTAGAGTACCTGGGCTGACAGACACCTGAGGGGTAGGCCCCCTAAAGACATGACCCCCCTCCCCCAAGAGGCAAGTCACAACGTGGTAAGGGGCCATGAATTATCAAAGGTGATGGCTTCAAAAGCCAAATAAGAAGAGTTGTACCAACAATCCTTGGTGGATCCCTCTACAGAGTTCCTGTGCCGGCTAGATGGAAAAAGCCAGCTGGGCCCATCCCCACTATAAGGTTCCTGTGCTGGCTAGATGAAAGAAGCCAGCTGGTCCCATCCTCACTACAGAGTTCGTCTGCTGCTAGCTGAAGGGATGGTCTATTGTCAGCCATTGTGGTCCTGCAGTCTAACTCTAAAGCCCTCCTCAATACCCTGCCCATATTGCATCCTGTTATGTTTAAGTGGTGTTTGAGACAGATTGAGAGTTAGATTACTCACTAGATGGAAGCTGTAGGTATGCATTTCCACCAGGCTGAAGTAGATGGTACTGGCATGAGGCAGGGAGAGCAGACCCTCAAGAAGCGAGTACCTGATCCCTGTAAGGCACCTGAAATAAAGCAGAGGGCCCCCGAGGAGCGGGTACCCAGGTTAGTCAATATCCCGAAGGGCAGAGAGAGAGCTTCCAGCGGCAGCACAGAAGAGGCAGAGTAGCTTAGACAGGACGAATCCGAGTCTTTGCTAACTCAGTGAGCTAGCAATTGAATACAGGCTATATACCCAGATGGCGTGACCTCACTTGAGGGAGATGCCCCCAAGGTTCGCGCCAATGCTGGAATAAATACGTGGGTGGTGCACGAGCACCCTAGTAGGCCCTTGGGAAGAGCATGGTGGGAAGCAGCACCATAACCGTTCCGGGGATGCCGGAGAGGGCAGCTTGCAGACGCGGCGGTAGCCATTTTCCCAAGGTAAGCGGGAGGAGCTGTGAACAAGGTGAGCCAAATGGGGTGAAGCCATCGAGGATCGATGGACGCAACAGTACCCCCTTCAAATGGCGCCCTCCAGGCTTTCTACCTGGTCTTGGTTTCTGAGGATGCATTCTGTGGAATTGTTGAAGCATCTCTTTATCCATGATATTAGCCAGAGTTTACCAATAATTTTCTTCAGGACCATAACCCTCCCATGACAGGAGATATTCCCATACTCTGCCTCTTTTTCTTACGTCAAGGATAGCATCTACCTTGTATTCAATGTCTTCTTCTGCATCTATTGGTGTAGGTTCAGGTGTCTTGGTAGAGAACTCACTAAGAATCAATGGCTTCAATAGTGAGACATAGAACACATTATGAATCTTCAATGTTGGTGGTAGCTTCAGACTATAAGTGAGATTGCCTAATCATAGGAGAATGGGAAAGGGTCCAACGAAGCATGGAGCAAAGCGAGCTGAAGGTAGTTTAAGCTTAAGTGCTTTGTGGATAGCCAGACTTTGTCACCAGGCTGGAAATCTGGAGCCTTGCAGTGATGAGCATTGTATCCTTTCTTTGCTCATTGTCCTGCTTTAAAAAGCATCTCTTTGGTCTGAGTCCATAGTTGTTGAATATCTTTGGCAGTAGATTGAGCTGCCAGGGATGACGCTGACAGTGGAAGTGGTAGTGCTGGTAAAGGTTGTTGTCCCTAGACCACTTCGAATGGTGTTGATCCAGTTGATGTTGCTGGATGAGAGTTGATGGAGAATTCAGTCCAGGGCAACAGTTCAGTCCAATCATTCTGGCGGGTGCCCAGATAGGCACAAATGAACTGCTTGAGTGTCCTATTCCTTCTCTCTGCCCGTTAGACTGTGGATGGTATGCTGGGTTGAAGTCGAGAGAGATATCGAACTTCTTGCACAATGCCTTCCAGAACTTAGCTGTGAATTGGGCTCCTCAATTGGAGACTATGTGCTTAGGCATGCTATGTAGGCAGAAGATGTGTGTGATGAAAAGCTTAGCAAACTCCATGGCTGTGGGTAAGCCAGGGAGAGCCACGAAGTGAGCCATCTTTGAGAACCGATCTACAGTTACCCAAATAGTGTTGTTTCCTCCTGAAAGTGGTAAGTCTACCACAAAATCTGTAGCAATGTGTGTCCATGGCTCATCTGGTACAGGAAAGGGTTGAAGTAGGCCCCAAGGACAACTGGATGGCTTTTTCTGTCTTGCACAATTAGTGCAGGATTCAACGTAGGAAAATGTGTCTTCCTTCATGGTAGGCCACCAGTAAAACTTCTGCAGTTTAGACAGAGTTCTGCGTTGGCTAGGGTTTCCAGCCAGTTTGGAGTCATGAGCCCATGCTAGCAGCTTTTTTCTGAGGTTCTTGGGTACAATGGTTTTACCCACAGGTACAGAGTGGGTAGCTGCCAAGATGACTCTTCTCAGGTCAATGATATGTTGCGGTTCATCTGGAATGTCCTGAGCGAGGAAAGAGCGAGATAGGGCATCTGCTCTGATGTTCCTCTCTCCAGGGCAGTATTTCAGCACAAAGCCAAATCTGTTGAAAAACAGAGACCATCTTGCTTGCCTATGGTTAAGGTGCTGTACGTGACGGAGGTACTCCAGATTTTTATGGTCTGTAAAGACTGTGATCTGATGTTGTGCTCCTTCAAGCCAAGGGCGCCACTCCTCGAATGCCATCATTATAGCCAGGAGCTCTTTATATCCTATTCTGTAGTTCTTCTCTACTGGTGAGAAGCGGCAGGAGAAGAATGAGCATGGGTGTAATGCCTTGGAATCACCGGCCTGGCTTAGCACAGCCTCTACGCTGATGTCTGAGGCATTGACCTCAATGATGAAGGGCTTAGTTAGATCCGGGTGTCAGAGGCATGGCTTGCTCGAGAAGGCGTCTTTTAATTTCTGGAATGCAGTTATTGCTTCCGTAGACCAATTGCCAACATTGGCACCTTTCTTCATCATGGCTGTAAGCCGAACAGTGACTGAGGAGTAGTTCTTGATGAATGTTCTGTAATAGTTGGTGAAACCTAGGAAACATCTGAGAGCCTTTAGACCAGTGGGTTGTGTCCATTTCTTGATGCTCTCCAGCTTCTGTTGGTCCATCTGGAAGCCTTGATTGGAAACAATGTACCCCAAGAAAGGCACTGATTCCTTGTGAAACTCGTAGACAACTTGGCGTATAGATGATTCTCACAGAGTCTTTGCAGCACTTTTTTGACATCTTCCAGATCAGTGGTCATGTCTTAGGAGAATATTAAGATGTCATCTAAGTATACAACACATTTGTAGAGGAGGTCCTGCAAAATGTTGTTCATTAAATTTTGGAAGACAGCCGGGGCATTGCACAGGCCAAAGGGCATCACTAAATATTCAACATGACCATCCTGGGTGCTGAAGGCTGTCTTCCATTCATTGCCAGAGTGGATGCGAACTAAGTTGTAGGCTCCCTTCAGATCAAGCTTGGAGAATATCTTGGCTCCCTGTAGTCTGTCAAATACCTCTGAGCTGAGTGGTAAGGGGTAGTGATCTTTCACCGTTATCTCGATGAGACCTCTGTAATCTATACATGGACGCAACGTGCCGTCCTTCTTCCCCACAAAGAAGAAGCCTGCGCCCGCAGGAGACTTGGAGGGTCTTATGAATCCTTTTTGGAGGTTTTCCAGAATATATTCGGACATGGCTTTATTCTCTACCACAGAGAGAGGGTAAATCCGTCCTTTGGGAGGTTCAGTGATAGCTTCAGATTGATGGCACAGTCATAGGGTCTGTGTGGTGGTAGTACGTCTGCAGCTTCTTTTGAAAAGACATCTTGAAACGATGCATATTGAGGCGGCAACCCCAGCATCAATGGGGTAGTTGGCATGCAGGGTAAAGGAGCGACCTCCATCAGGCATTTACCATAGCAGTCTGGACCCCAACGTGAAAGCTCCAGAGTGGCCCAATTGAATTGAAGCATATGCTGCTGTAGCCCCGGTAGCCCCAATACTATAGGGTGCATGGCCTTCTCTAAAACAAAGAAGGAGATGGTTTCAGAATGGAGAGCACCGGTTCGTAGATATACTGGTTCTGTAAGATGGGTTACTTCGCCCGGTAAGGGCTCTCCATGAATTGAAGACAGGAGCAGTGGAGTAGTCATGGCAGTAGTGGGAATCCACAAGTGCTCTCCTAATCATTGTAGAATGACATTACCTGCTGCCCCTGAGTCCACTAGGGTAAGAGTCTGATACTCTAAAGGTCCACAGATCAAGGATACAGGAAGAGAGAGCGGAGGAGAGGGTGCAGTAAGACCTAAGAAAAGTCCTCCCGCAGGACTTAGGTCTGCCAGTTTCCCGGACATATAGGGCATGTTTGAACAGCATGGCCAGCTTGTCCACAATAAAGACAAACAAAGAGCCACACTGCGAACCTATATACTCAAAAGTCAAATAAAGAACAGAAGGTATCTCCTAATCAACATCTAAGAATGCTCCTCACCAACAGACAATAAATATTATGTAAAATGGAATCGCATCAGCAAGCCTTAGACGACGTGCTTAGTAATGAGCTAAGCCATCTGGTCTTTTCTATCATTTGCGGCCTGAGAGGGATTTTGAAAAAACACCAACCGGTGCTAAAGGTGTCTATAATTGTTTATCTATGCCCATCAAAAGTTCCTTATAGTAGTTGAAAATTCTTTTATATCTCCAAGGACTTAGACTCAAAAAATGACTCGACAGCGGCCGTGTTTTGCAACTCCAAGGTTGCTTCATCAGGAGTCAATGTCACAACAAGAAGTCTATGGAGAAAAGAAAGGCATATCACAATCTATGCTTTTTTCATCTAAAAATGCAAAAGTAGTTAGTTTTAGTTGGTGTAGCAACCTTTTCTGAAAATGGAGTGCTCCTACCATGTGACAGGGGCTGACCAATGGCACCGATAGCCCCTGTGACATAGTATGGGCAAAGGCTATCGGCGCCATTTTGATTACTGGCAGCCAATGGCCCGAGGGCAAGAGATCACTCCGGGACCCCTGCTGGACCCCCAGGGACTTTTGGCCAGCTTGCGGGACCTTCCTGACCCCCCCAAGACTTGCCAAAAGTCCCTGGGGGTCCAGCGGGGGTCTGGGAGCGATCTCGCAATCGGCTGCCAGTAATCAAAATGGCGCCGATAGCCTTTGCCCATACTATGACACAAGGACTACCGGTGCCATTGGTCAGCCCCTGTCACATGGTAGGAGCACAAGATGACGCCGATGGCCATGTGACAGGGGCTGACCAATGGCACCGGTAGCCCCTGTGACATAGTAGGTCAGAGGCTATCGGTGCCATTTTGAGCAAGGCAAGCCAGACGGCAGGGATGGACAAATCGCTCGCGGGACCCCGCTGGACCACCAGGGATGTTAGTATGTCTTGGGGAGGGATCAGGATGGTAGGGGGGGGGGTTGTATCATACTAAATTTTAATACTTGGAGTGGTTTTTTATGTAAAAAAATAAAATGTGCCCCTCCCTCGTACAAACCCAAAAAACACATTTTTCTCATAGTTCGAGGAAAATCTGTTTCGGGGGGAGAGGCCCTCGAACCACGACGAATTAGGTAATTTCTTTGAAATTGCCTAATTCATCATAAACGAATGCACATCTCTAATGCTCACTACTAAAGTGGTCACTTGTTGGAAAAATATAGTTCTTGGTTGAATACTTTCAATCTGTGAATCTGTTAGCCCTCCATATGACCTTGCATGCTAGAATGCTCTTACACATTCCAACTTGACACTTATCTAGCAGGCAAGATCATATGGGTGTTATAATTAGCGAGGTTTGGGTGGACCCTTGGACACTGTGGCAGCAGACCACGCCCACGGGGGGAAGTCCCATGAGGGGCCACAGGTCAGGCTCAGCTCTGGACACACAAACACAGATTATATCTTTATTTAGACAGTTTGAGAAGCCACCAAAGGTGGCAGTAGTGAGTAGAAGATGTAACCCGGCTGAGCTAGTATTCCCCAGGGCGTTGGAACAGCGGTTCCTCCGGTAGCAGTGCTGTAGTGGAGAGAACTGAGAAAATGAGTACAATAGAACATTCACAGAGTCCCAAATATGGAGAAGCCCCGAGATAGGGTGAGCTGGCCCTTGAAGAGCGAGTACCAGATCTCTGGAAGCAGAGAGACTCATTGGCAAAGTACTCACACAGTGGTTCCACATAGGAGATGGCACTGGCGCTGGAACGGAGGCAGGCCCTCGAGGAGCAAGTACCTGGTTCCAGGGAGACAGCTCTGAGGAGTGGATGATAGTAGTACTCACTGATGGTGTCTGTAGCGAATTCTTCCAAGTAGAAGAGGAAATAGATGCAGGCAGTGGGTCAGGGAACATGGGCCCTCGAGGAGTGAGTACCAGTTACCTGATAGTGACCTGAAAGAAGCAAAAGAGGCCCCCGAGGAGCACGTACCCCCATTAGCAGAAAGAGTCCAATAGAAGTTGGAAAGGCAGAGTAGCTGGGTATGGAGAGTGAATCCCATCCGTAAGAATTCCCCTTGCTAGCTAAACGGCTAGCAATAAACTGTAGGCTTAAATATCTGGGCACCGTGACATCATCACAGAGGGATGCCCCTGAGGAATGCGCCAATGAGGAAATAAGAATGAGGGCCGTGTGGCGCGCGCACCCTAAGGTACCTGTAGAACATTGAGGGAGGCTGTGCCCAAGCCGGTCCGGGGACGCTGGAGAGGATGGCAGGCAGACACCGCGGCAGCCAGGCATCCGTTAAGAGCAGGAAGAGCCACAAAAAAGGAAAGGTAGGTGGAGCGAAGCCATCGGGAAGTAACGGTCGCAACAATGGGCTAGGCCATTCAACTGAATTATCAGTGTATGCTCCTAAGGAACACAACAAGAGGTAAAGAAGAAGCTCATTACTGGGGACCTTCAGTGTTACCTCCTCTTGCTTTCTTCACACAGCATACTCTTTGCTAACTCCTGCTTACATGGGCTTATATGTGAGATGGACACTAGCTAGCTGGGTCACAGAGAATATTATGTACATGCTGAGCTTGTGTGTTTTAATGGGGAAGTTAGAGTCATCATCACACCAGACTTGACATTAGGCCCCCTTGTCTCATGAATCAAAGGCTATCTATACCCAACCATTTGTAAGATTCACATAAAACAATATATTGCTGTCTACTTGCTGATTGTTGTAACAGAGTGTCAGCTGCTGTGTGACAACTAGGAAGGAGGAGTGAGGGATTATTGTCTTGTCGAGAATGTCTAAAGGCCAACAGTAGAAGCCTAGAGGATTGCTGTTGCTGCTGCTGGAGCTTGGGAGCAGGCAGACTTCCACAGACTGGCTGACACCTTTGTACTCGCATGGATTGGGGATCTGTATAATACGTGTTAGGTAAGGCTGACCTTCCAGGTAGCATCCAGATCCCAAAGGCAGCCCACCACAGGGATGGCAGTCTGTGGAATTCTGCCTGGTTCCAAGCACCAGCAGTACCAGCAGCAGCCATCTAGGCCTCTACTGTTGGCCTGAGGACATTCTCAGCACAACAATATTCCCTCACTCCTCCTCCCTAGTAGAGATGAGCTTCGTCAGGTTGGGTTTCAGTTCGGGCACTTCGTGGGAAAACTTGTTTTCCTACGGATCGTTTTTCGGCAAAAACGAAGCTGGAACCCAAACCCAAAACCGGAAAAACGAAAAAAAAAAAAAAAAATCCGATTCGGAAAAAAAACACCCCAACCCTTAAAATTTACTGTGTTACAACCCCCCCCCCACCACCACCACCACCACCAACACCACCATCCTGATCCCTCCCCAAGACTTACTAAAAGCCCTGGTGGTCCAGCGGGGTCCCGCGAGCGATCTCTCCCTCTGGGCCATCAGGCTGTTGGGCCTGCTATGAATCAAAATGGCGCTGATGGCCCTTTGCTCTTATGATGTCACAGGGGCTACCAGTGCCATTGGTCGGCCCCTGTCATATGGTAGGAGCAATGGATGGCCGGCGCCATCTTGTGCTCCTACCATGTGAAAGGGGCTGAACAATGGCACTGGTAGCCCCTGTGACATAGTAAGGGCAAAGGCTATCGGCACCATTTTGAATACTGGCAGCCGACGGCCCGATTGCAGGAGATCGCTCCAGGACCCCTGCTGGACCACCAGGGACTTTTGGCACGTCTTGGGGAGGTCAGGAGTCAGCCAACCTTGAACCATTACATAAGAGCTTCCACACTTGTGGTGGCTGAAAAAATGGTAGCTATTCCCTAAGTCATCTTGATTAATAGCAGTTATTGACATCTCCTTCAGGAGCTTGTCCAAACCTTGTTTAAACCCTGTGGAAAGTGCATTTATACATTTTCTATACATAAAGACGGTAACTTTGAAACCGGCATGCAGGCGCTCTTTGTCACGTGTGTGCGTTGGCGCCTACCCAGATATGCAGTCATTTTATAACTTGCAAACATATATGTGCATGTGTTATAAAATAGCCTGACCGTGCACGTATTTGCACCCAATTTTAAGTGGGCATCTGCCTATGCGCATAAACCCTGCTTCTACTGCGGAAGTCAGGAAATTTTAAAAAGGGCCTGCATCCATGCCATTTCTAGTTTCACCAGTTCATCCACCAGATTGCCCAGTTAACAGCTAGGTCCTCCAGGCCCCCCTGATTTCATAGTCTGCACTTTCCTTAGCTACCCCAGACCCTTTAAACCTCTGAGAAATGGCTCTTTCTGTTTAATTTTTTAAACTACACCTTATCCCTAACAGAAGTAAACGTCCATGGTGCTGGATGTGGGCATGTGCGCAGGCACATAAATATTTACATGCACATCTTTTGGCTATGCCCTGAGCTGCCCAGACCATGCCCATGCCCTATCCCTTCTTAAAACTTGTAAAACGTACACGCAGCAGGAGATATGCACATATCTTGGTGCCTTTTAAAATTAGGTTGGTTGCACCAGCCCAATTTGTGCTCACTTCCCCCAACTGATGTGCACGCCGGGCTTTTAAAATTCACCTTAAAATGCATGCACATACTTTTGAACATACGAGCATAAATTAAGGGGAAGAGATGTTTGTTTTATAATCTGTGTGACTGGTACTGCCCAGTTTATAATATACGGATGTAACTCTATGTGCACTAGGGATGTGAATCGTGTCCTCGATCGTCTTAACGATCGATTTCGGCTGGGAGGGGGAGGGAATCGTATTGTTGCCGTTTGGGGGGGGTAAAATATCGTGAAAAATCGTTAAAAATCGTTAAAAATCGAAAAATCGAAAAACCGGCACATTAAAACCCCCTAAAACCCACCCCCGACCCTTTAAATTAAATCCCCCACCCTCCCGAACCCCCCCCAAATAACTTAAATAACCTGCGGGTCCAGTGGCGGTCCGGAACGGGCTCCTGCTCCTGAATCTTGTCGTCTTCAGCCGGCGCCATTTTCCAAAATGGCGCCGAAAAATGGCGGCGGCCATAGACGAAAAAGATTGGACGGCAGGAGGTCCTTCCGGACCCCCGCTGGACTTTTGGCAAGTCTCGTGGGGGTCAGGAGGCCCTCCACAAGCTGGCCAAAAGTTCCTGGAGGTCCAGCGGGGGTCAGGGAGCGATTTCCCGCCGCGAATCGTTTTCGTACGGAAAATGGCGCCGGCAGGAGATCGACTGCAGGAGGTCGTTCAGCGAGGCGCCGGAACCCTCGCTGAACGACCTCCTGCAGTCGATCTCCTGCCGGCGCCATTTTCCGTACAAAAACGATTCGCGGCGGGAAATCGCTCCCTGACCCCCGCTGGACCTCCAGGAACTTTTGGCCAGCTTGTGGGGGGCCTCCTGACCCCCACGAGACTTGCCAAAAGTCCAGCGGGGGTCCGGAAGGACCTCCTGCCGTCCAATCTTTTTCGTCTATGGCCGCCGCCATTTTTCGGCGCCATTTTGGAAAATGGCGCCGGCTGAAGACGACAAGATTCAGGAGCAGGAGCCCGTTCCGGACCGCTGCCGTTCCGGACCGCCGCTGGACCCGCAGGTTATTTAAGTTATTGGGGGGGGGTTCGGGAGGGTGGGGGAGTTAATTTAAAGGGTCGGGGGTGGGTTTTAGGGGGTTTTAGTGTGCCGGCTCACGATTCTAACGATTTATAACGATAAATCGTTAGAATCTGTATTGTATTGTGTTCCATAACGGTTTAAGACAATATTAAAATTATCGGACGATAATTTTAATCGTCCTAAAACGATTCACATCCCTAATGTGCACTCACTTAGGCACATATGGACTGGTTTTGGCACACTATTGAAAATTACCTTCTAGAAGTGCTAAGATTCTTGTGAACAGCACAACGTTCAGAGGGGGTTAAGAGCAGGAACAGGCAACTTCTGTCCCTGAGGGCCACAAATCATTTGGGTTTTCAGGATATTCCTAATTTCTTTATTTGTGGTGATTTATATTAAAAGTTGATTACATTCAGGACCTGTAGGTATGTCCCCTATAACCAGAGGGCCTATTCATGAGAGAGAGATTTGCCTGCACATTGCCTCAGTTATATGAAAATTTATTGCATGAATATTCATTAGGTTTGACCTAAACAACAGATCAGATTGTAGTTCTCAAGCACCAGAATTGTGAATCATGAATCCAGTACCTTAGTTCAGTCCATTATTTCTGAAATCTAAAAGATGAATTTATTTCATTTCCTATGTTCATCTTCCGTGCATGTTTTTCACTTGCCTTTGAGGATTACTACAGGTAAGCAGGAAAATGAGTATTCTGATTCAGAAATATGCTGTCCCTCAGCATATTCCCAGGGTGAAGTGATAGTGGTTCATTGTGCTTTGGAGGGCATGTTTGTTGTCTCCCAAATATTGTTTATTTGGGCTTTACTTGTACTGAATTGGGTATCACAACTTACAGATTTTAGTTTTCTTCAGAACACATATGAACTTTACATTAAATAAGCAACTTTTTTTCTTTTTTTGTTGTTTTACAGTAACACAGAAGAGCTATATGAAGACAAGTCTTTTATATTGGAACTGAACAGTGCTATCTGGGAAGAGCATTTCTTCCCCTATCTCTGTTACAACAAAATTGTATGTCAAGTAAAATATATGACTGTCTACTCTAAACACATTTAGCCTCCATTATACACCCCAGGGAGATATACTAGGGCACAGGTTGCACACACCAGGAAGAATATTAGGAAGAACTGCTGTTGTTGATAGTGGTCATAATAATTTTATATAGCAAACAGCAATAAGGAAGCAGGTACACTGTACTGGCTAAAGTCATGATCTACCACTCAGGAGAGCTCTTAAGTTTTCTTATATTATTCTCTCCATGAACATCTGTTTAACTCATGGAGTCATTTTTCCTTTCTATATAGGTTACCTTCTATTTCAGATAATGTTAACATGTTTAAAAAAAAGTTTTGACTTAAAAGTGTCATTTTTATTTATTTTAAAATCCTAAATGTTTGATGGAACAAGTTTTCTTTCATAGGATTCATGGACTACAGATTTCTATTATTTATTTTTAGTCCTTGCTAAAATTGGAATCGTAGTAGGTTGAGATACCTTTTGTAAGATCAACATGAAAAGATGTTGTAGCTCATGAAATTTTGGACCACAAAGATCCCTTGGAAAGACCATCTCAGATGAACAGAAAACTGCATCTTTGCTGAACAAAAAAACCCTCTTCCTTCCATTTTTATAAAAATCCACCAGCTCTTTCTCAAAATCTGTAGTTTGAAAAATGTTGTGAAACCTCAGTTAACATGTCATGCTGAGAAAATTAAAAGAATTTGCTTGTAGACTTAAGGTTAGATTTAATTTTCTGGTTAAAGTTAAGCAAAAAATGTGAAAAGCTTCTAAGTAAAACAGACATGGTATGTTTCACAATGTCACCTGCATTCCATTCATAGGGCACCTCTAGTTCTTTCTTCTTTGAGTAAGATGCAAAGAATGTGGTTTAAAAGTAGAGCTTTTACAGTGGTAGCCCCATTTTTTTTTAATAAGCTTCCAGTTAGAGCAGAATTTTAGAATTATTTTACTTTCTGGAAGAAAGACTTGGGTTGTTCTTTGGTAGTGTTCTATGATTGTTGTGGAGGATAGGCTTGAGGAGATTTTGATGATGGAGAAATGCTGTTTACTGGTCCACTTAGGCTGTGGTGATTCTGGGGATGGCATTGACTTGACAGTGGTTCCTGTATTGTATGTTTTATACAGAGAGAGCTTTATTTTTAGTTTTTTCTTTATTTGTGCCTGTACTTTATCAGTGTTCATTACAAGTAGAACAAAAATTGGAGAAATCAAAAGAAAATAAAGACTTTATTTTTCCAGATAAATAACTTGTTTGTTCCTCTTGAAATGTACATTGATATATTCCTGTAAAAAATAAAATGAAAATTGAAAACAAAAACCACTGTTTATATTTGATTGTATTTATATTTATTATTTTTATTTTTTATTGTTTTGATTTTTATTCCTGTTTAATGTTGTGTCTTATATGATGCTAATGATTGTATGCTTCTCTGGGTGACCTCATGGAGGCCAGGAATGTCATATAAAAATTGGACAAATAAAGAAAATCATATAGCTTGTACACTTTTGAAACAGTGCATCTTTTGCTAAAGGATGTAATTTCCTACAACTTCATAAAAACAAAATTCTACACAAAAACTTCTGAAACTCGATCGAGTGAGGAGCAGGAATAGAGTCTCTCGGTTATCTTGCTCTCTTTTGCTGTGTTTCTGGTTTCCTTTTCCAATTTTCTATGCCACATACGAAGCATAAAGCCAGGCTTCGAGAAAGTCTGGCGGTTTCAGAAACCCTGGATTCTAAACAACCAAGTATAGAGACTTTCTTCTCCTCTACACTGATTGAGTCAGGGGCGAGGGCTGTGGAGGGAGGAGACGCGGAGCAAATGTCTTCCCCAAAGGCCGAAGAGATCTCACTCAGTCCCAACACACCTGAGATGCCACACCCCCCTCCAACGTTTGAATGCAGAGCATGAAGCTGCTAGTGCAGCTCTCCCGGTCTGCCCTAAGGAGCTGTATGCTCTACAGGAGAGCAATTTGGGTGCTGCGGGAGATGGATTTAAGATTTCTGCTGATGAAGAGACCCTGGAGGGCCAAACCAGGGCTTATGTGCCTTCCTCGTTGGGAAACATTGGAGCCGTTGTAGCAATGCTGGATTATACTCAGTACACTGATTATACTCAGTACACTGATACTGAAGTCACAAACAGGGGTGAGTAAATGCCTACACCAGGCCCTTTTCTTGTTAAACCCTCTAAAATAATGTTGGAATCGGTATGGGAGGAACTAGCTTCCAAATAATCTGCAATAGTTACTTTAACACGAACTTACCTGGACATAAATAAGTGCAGCATAAATAATGAAGAAAGGGTTTTAGCACAAGAAAGTAAATTAACTATCTTTGAAGAAAGATTAACTACAGTTGAAAAACTCCAGCAGAACTTTATACAATCAGAAAATGTTCAAAGTAAAAAGATGGAGAACACTGAAAACTCCTTAAGGAGCCTTAATATTAGATTGCTTAATTTTCCTGTTATCTGACAGTTACCTGCAGTGGATTTATTAAAGAATTATTTGGTTAATAACCTTAAAATTCCGGTCGAAGCCATGCCTTTAAACTATTTGCCACAGAAATCTATGGAGAATATACAAGATAACATGGATAACCAACAGCAATTGAATCTTATAGATGTTCTAGAACTTTTACAAGAAGTTGAAGCTACTCAAAGAGGAACATTCTTAGTGACTTTTCATTTATAAGTGAAAAGAATAGGTGGCTGGGGAGTTCCAAGATAGCTGACTGATACGTGGTTAGAATGGAAGTCCTTTCTTGCTGCTCTGAGATTTCCAGGTCTGCTTTGGCGATCCGGTAATGATTACCCTGAAAAACTTACTTTATGGGACAGAAAAGAAAGCCCAGGATTGTGTCTTACCCCACGACCTCCCTGGGGCAGTCTTGTTTGTGTCCTATGGACGCCCATGCCACCCGCAGTACTCCCTTACCGGGAAGTCAGCCACTGGAGGGAGGGGGAGAGGAATTTGAGTTCCCCTCTCTCCCTGGCTCATTGTCACCATTAAGCCCGGCATGAGGAATGCCTCCTGGTAATCCAGCAGATGAGAGAGCCACCTAAATGGCTGGGGAGACGCCGAGGACCCAACGGTTTCGTTGGCAGATTCAGCGGGGAACAGCGAGGTGGTGGAGGAATCTGTTAGCCCGTCAGCCATCTTAGGAGGTTCGGACAGGAGGAGTTTGTGAGACGGGGAAGGAGAGAGAAGCCTTGGAGCTAACCAGGAGTTCCCGTGGACTGAATTGGCAATTCCAGACCTGCCTCCAATTCAAAGATCGGGTGAGATATCTTTATTATCAATTCGGGAAGCAATTGCTGAGTTTCGAGCTTCTATAACAAAACAGTTGGCACCTATAGTTAAAAGGAGTAATGAAATGGAACAGAAATTATTATCTTTGGGAAGTACAACAGTGGATTTGAATCAACAAATCTCTACTATCAGAGTGCAAACAAGTTCCATACAGCAGTCACAGCATACATTGGCTAAGGACAATGCTAATTTGGCACTGAAAGTAGAAATGTTGGAAAATAACATCAGAAATAAGAACTTGAGGATTAAAAATGTTCCTAAAGTTCCTCTTGTTCCTCCAAGGGATATGTTCAAGAGAGATCTAATAGAAATATTGAAGGCTCCAGAAAATGCTATCCCACCAACGTCTCAAGTTTTCTGTTTACCGTCATATAGAAGAGAACCCGGACAGCAAAGAGACGGAATGGAGATATTACAGCCCATAGAAGTACCACCACTGGATTTAACAGCAATAATTGAAACATCAGACTCAGATATTGCAATACCTGCTACACTTATAGTTTCACTAGTCCTTGAACCAGATCGAGACTGGTTATTGAAATTGTTTTTCAGACATAGATTAGAAACTTTTATGCAATTTAAAGTAAATGTTTTTCCTGATGTTTCTCATTCTACGCAGAAAAGACGTAAACAGTTTCTATTAATGAGGTCTATAGTACAACAGAGGGGGTCATCTTATTTTAATGTTTCCTTGCAAATGTTTGAAGTACCAAAATGTTTCCTATGTTTTTTTTGACCCTCCTCAGTTGTCACAATTCTTAGTAGGGAAAATTCCTGGGATTAGCTCCAATATTGATCCCCTATCCGTGAGTTCTCAGGATAATGTTCCTCAAATATAAATAGAAAAAATACTGCACTGTATCAGCCATTAAGCCTTGTTTATGTTTAGTACTGTACTAAATTTTGCTTGGATTGTGTTTTGGTATCTCCCCATTATTGAGGACTTTGATTGGTACGGTTAAAAGGAGAGTGCTTGATTGAGCAATTTGCTGTTACTGAGAAGTGTTTCTGTCAAACAATAACTGTTTTCAATTCAAGAATGTTCTTGTATGTAATTTGAGAAAATTCAATAAAGAAATAATTAAAAAAAAATAAGTGAAAAAACTAATGTTCTTAGGCTCTTTTTTTATAATAGGTTTTCATTATTCCATGATCAAAAACCATAGCTGTATCCAGATATCACTCAGGAAAGGTAAGGAAAGTTTCTAGCCATGAGATCTGAGGCTTTGATAATTTGTTCTAAGTCAGGGGTCAGGAACCATTTTGGCTGAGAGAGCCATGAACGCCACATATTTTAAAATGTAATTCCGTGAGAGCCATACAAGACCTACCAAATTAATTTACTACAACCCCCTACTCTCCTGATGCCCCCCCCAAGACCTGCCAAATTAATTTACTACAACCCCCCACCCGCCTGACTCCCCCAAGACCTGCAAAAAGTCCCTGGTGGTCCAGTGGGGGTCCAGGGCTCGCAGACAAATCTTTAATAAAAAAGTAAAAATCTAACAAAAACCCCCACCCTCCTGATGCCCCCCCAAGAACCTCCAAAATTAATTTACTACAACACCCCACCCTCCTAACCCCCCAAGACCTGCCAAAAGTCCCTGGTGGTCCAGCGGGGGTCCAGGAGCGGTCCAGGAGCGATCTCCTGGACTTGGGCTGTCGGCTGCCAGTAGTCAAAATGGAGCCGACGGCCCTTTGCCCTCACTATGTCACTGGGGTCGACCAATGGCAGTGGTAGCCCCAGTGACATAGTGAGGGCAAAAGGCCGTCGGCGCCATTTTGACTACTGGCAGCCGACAGCCAAGTCCAGGAGATCGCTCCTGGACCCCCGCTGGACCTCCAGGGACTTTTGGCAGGTCTTGGGGGTGGGGGGTTGTAGTAAATTAATTTTGGAGGTCTTTGGGGGCGCCAGGAGGGTGGGGGGTTTTGTTAAGATTTTTACTTTTTTATTAAAGATTTGTCTGCGAGCCAGATGCAGCCATCAAAAGAGCCACATCTGGCTCGCGAGCCATAGGTTCCCGACCCCTGTTCTAAGTACACCCTGCACTATCCATGTAAATTAGAGGTGTGCATCCATTTTCCACGTATTTGTAATCCGCAACTTATTTTTTGCTATCTGTTAAATACGTGGGGAGGCGAAACGCATCGTGACTCCCCACGTATTAAACAGATTTCTGTTTTATTCGGCCTAAATAAAAATTTAAACCCCCACCCTCCTGACCCCCTCAAGACTTACCGAAACTCCCTGGTGGTCCAGCGGTGGGGTCCGGGAACTCACTCAGACCCTCGGTGCTAGTTTCATAATGGCGCCGATAGCCTTTGTCACAGGGGCTACGGTGCCATTGGTCAGCCCCTGTGACATGGCCATCGGCGCCATCTTGTGCTCCTACCATGTGACAGGGGCTGACCAATGGCACCGGTAGCCCCTGTGACATAGTATGGGCAAAGGCTATCGGCACCATTTTGAGTCCTGGCGTCAGATGTCAGGTCGCTCCGGGACGCCCGTTGGACCCACAGGGACTTTTGGCCAGCTTGGGGGGGCCTCCTGACCCCCACAAGACTTGCCAAAAGTCCAGCGGGGGTCCAGGAGCGACCTCCTTTCATGCCGTCCGTCCGATCCCAATACTCAAAATGGTGCCGATCACCGCCATTTTGAGACTCAAAATCGCCGTCCCGCCATTACTCAAAATGGCGCCGATTGCCTTTGCCCTCACTATGACGGCAATCGGCGATTTTGAGTCTCAAAATGGCGGCAATCGGCGCCATTTTGAGTATTGGGATCGGACGGAAGGCGTGACCTCCTGACCCCCCAAAGGCTTGCCAATAATCCCTGGGGGTCCAGCGGGGGTCCGGGAGCGATTTCGTTGTCGGCTGCCAGTAATCAAAATGGCTCCGATAGCCTTTGCCCATACTATGTCTCAGAGGCTTTTGGCGCCATTGGTCAGCTCCTGTCACATGATAGGAGCACAAGATGGCGCTGATGGCCATGTGACAGGGGCTGACCAATGGCACCGGTAGCCCCTGTGACATAATGAGGGCAAAGGTAGCGCCGGCGCCATCTTGAAGATTGGCAATACGGCCCGAATGCAGGAGGTCACTCCCGGACCCCCGCTGGACTTTTGGCAAGTCTTGTGGGGGTCAGGAGGCCCCCCCCAAGCTGGCCAAAAGTCCCTGGGGGTCCAGCGGGGGTCCGGGAGCGATCTCCTGCACGCGTGACGTCGGGAGCCAGGAACCAAAATGGCGCCGGCGCTACCTTTGCCCTGTCACATGATAAGGGCAAAGGGCCACCGGCGCCATTTCTCAATGCAGCCGTGGCCAGAGAGCTGGAGATCACGCAGGGACCCCCCACTGGACCCCAGGTAATTTAAAACATTTTGGGGGGGTTCAGGAGGGTGGGGGATTTGTTTTAAAGGTTCGGGGTGGGTTTTAGGGTTGTTTTGGTGTGCCGGTTTTCCCGCGCCCTATTTAACGATACAATACAAATGCCCCTGACGATAAATCGGGGGCATTTGTATTGTATCGTGCACTCTAACGATTTTGGACGATTTTAAAATTATCTGACGATAATTTTAATCGTTCAAAAACGATTCACATCCCTAGTAAATGATTGATCTGAATGCAGTAAGCTGATTCTAACTAAAGCCCATTGTGGACATAATGCAAAGGATGGTTTGTGAGCATTCTTTTGACTGATACCACTTTTCTCTCATCACCATACATTACCTACATACAGCTTTATTGAAATTTGTAAGATCTTATATTTTTTGTTGCACACCAATTTTTTTCTGGTAGATTTATTAATGATATTTTGATGTTGTGGACAGGGACAGTGTCAGCATTATCAGAATTCTTTGACTGTCTTAACAGTTGTAATAAAAATCTTTGCTTCACGTATTCAGCCAGCTTGTCATGTATATTCTTTCCAGAAATCACTTTCATTTTGGCTGCTGATAAGTTTTTGATTTTGATATATTGCAAAGCAACAGGCAGCAATACTATTTAGAGTATTCTTGTTGTCATCCTCAAAAGCTACATGACAACTTACTGGTTGGCTAATTCTGCATCTATGCAAGTTATGCCCTTCCACTATTGAATTCAAATTGTGAGCAGCTGAAATGAAAGCTAGGTTTTATGAAAGGGGAGCAGCACAATATAGGGAGAGAAGTATGCATATCCATATCCAGTGTAGCTCTCTGCTTGAACAGCAGGGGGGAATGAAGAAAAGATTTTATATTCAGACAACAACCAACAAGGACTGAATTACACAGTCTGGGTAAACAAATAAGCATGGGTGTAGCTTGCTTGTTATGACAGTTAATAACCCAAAACTTATGCCTGATACTTCACTTTTAATACATATCCAGAGTAGCTCTCTGCTTGAACGGTGGTGGGTGGGTGAAGAAAAGTGGATTTATATTGATAACAAACAACAAGGACTGAATTGCACAGGCTGGGTAAACAAATATGCATGGGAGTAACTTGCTTATTGTGGTGGTTACTTCCCATAACCAATTAAGGGGGTCATTTTTCAAAATGTGGTAAGGTGTTTTTGCATGCGATCACACCATATCGTATTGTGTGATGCAAATAGGAGGAGTTAGGGCTAGCCTGTCTGTGAAGAGCTATCACTATACCTCTTTCAAATGTGTTAGTGGCCATGATGTGTCCTGTTTCAGACAATTGGAAGGAGGGAGAGAGAGAGAGAGAGAGAGAGAGAGAGAGAGAGAGAGAGAGAGACTGGCCATAATATCATGGCCCATAGGCAGGTATTTGTATCCCTATGGTAGGCCCACCTAGTAACTAGAGGTGGGGATTAGGTAAGTGTGTAGGGGGTTAGCGGAAACTTTGACATGCTACGTGACACCTACGAACAGAACAGTGGTCTCTTGTGAAGATTTGCTGGCCTTCGGAGTGAGGAAACTCACTCCAAGATGAGATTTGGGCAATGTTCTCTCAACCTAGCTTGATGTTACCCATCAAGCTAGGTTGAGAGAACATTGCCCAAATCTTCGAAACAACAGGTCCTTCCTTCCTGCTCCGGAGCTGTCAGCACACCCGCAAGGGAGACCAGCACCCATGGACGTGACCAGGGCAGGTGAGCGGGGGCTGGGGGAAAGTTTGCCCGATCCTGGCTCCTCTAAAGGTCTTGTCCCGGGGGTGAGGGGGTCGCTTACCTGTGAAATTTCATCTCTCTTGACCTGACGCTCCACACTAACGCAGGGGTAAGTGTAGGCGGTAAATTAGCAGGTTAAACACGCGGCAAAACTGCAGGTTAAAAAGGCGATAATCAGGGTGCACGTTACTGAATGGGAGGGAATAGCTAATCCGATCATTTACATCTCATATACATGCCGCGGGCGGAAAGGGTTTCCGTTGATTTAAAGAAGCGGTAAGGATGGGTTAAAAGGGACAGTGAATCGCGGGTTGGACTTACACGGCCAAATTGTAGGTAAAAAGCGGGTTAGAAGCAGGGAACCGTGGCCGCGCTTTACTGTATCAGCCTGCAAGTGAGCATGGGACAAGCACAGCTAATCTCTGAGGGAGAGGAAGGAGCTCTAAAGCTGAGCAGGATACATGATGGGCTGTTTAGTTTATTTGCCCTCATATTCTATGTTTCTATGAGAAATAGGGAAACTGTTAAAAAAAATTGAATTTAGCCCCTTTTGAGTATAGGTCAGACTATGGAAAATAAGGAGATATAAATAAAGAAAATCATGTTTTAAGTAAGTGAAACATGGTTAAATATATATATACTAGCCGTTAAGCCCATAACAACGGGCTACATTTAAACAATTTTTTCAGTCCATTTCCTTCCCACTCCCTCCCCCTCATTCTCCCTCCCTCCCTCTAGTCTCCCTCCTCCTCCCTCCCCTCACTCTCTCCTCCCTCCCTCCCTCTCAGCCTTCCCCCTCTATTCTCCCTCACTCTCACACCTTCCCCCCTCCTCTCTCCTCCCTCTCCCCTCCCCCCTCCCCCTCTCCTTACTCTCTCCTCCCTCCCCCTCCCCTCACTCTCTCCTCCCTCCCCCCTCCCCTCACTCTCTCCTCCCCTCCCCTCAGCCTCACTCTCTCCTCCCTCCCCTCACTCACTCCCCCTCTCTCACTCCCCCTCCCCTTTCAGCTCATCCACAACCGGCAGACGGGGGCTGTCCCTCCATCCCTCGCGCGCGCTGCCGCCGCCGCTACTCCTCCTCCCGCTCCTGCTCGTCGTCGCCGCTGCTACTGCTCCTCCTGCTCCTGCTCGTCGTCGTCGCCGCCGCCGCTCCTGCTCCTAGCGACCCAGCACCATTTTTATTTTTCGGGCACTCTGGCCGACGTGCTCGCCCGCGCATGCGCGGTAGAGCTACTCTCTACTGCGCATTTGTGGCACGTCGGTCAGGGCTCCCTTATCTAGTAGATATATATATATATATATATATATATATATATATATATATATCTTTTTTTGCTAGCATACACACAGCACACAACACAGATTTTCTTAACCTAAGCCTGTTGAGTTGATGGTTTTGCAGCATTAACAAAATTAGGGAAGAGATAAGCAAAGAAAAAATTGAATAAAACCTAATAAAAGGAAGGAAAACCAAGGAATACTGTTTACTTAGGCTGCAGTGACAAAAACCTAATATAGCTGTTTTGAAAGGCAATATAAACATTCTGTAGGTCATCCATCTATTGTATTAAATTGGCATTTGTATATGACTGCAATTTATAATCATATACTTTAGAAATCTAGACAGATGGTAAACACTGAAAGTCCATTGCTCTGTTGATTTTGTTAAAGCCTAAGCTTAGGTCAAAAAGGTATCATAAAAAAAGTATGGTACGTTTCATGGAAGATGTCTTTATGTACTTATTTTATTGTGAATACCCTGGCCCTTCCACACAAATTATCTGCCATATTATGCTTTTCTCTTTCTACTTTTTATCAAGTAAGGTTTGATATGGAGAAGCTGTCTATTTCTATTTAAATAGTGCTTCAGCTCTGGCTTATCAGAGCTGTGGAAGAGGCTTTCTCACTGTGTGCTCATGAGATGCTCTGTATTCAGAAGAACAGTGTCCTCAGCCATTAAATGCCTAAAGCTTGTACTGAAGGAAGACAGCACAGTAGCTGCATATTCAAGCATAACAGAATAAAGATGGGGTAAAATATGTAAGTTTGTGCTAAGCCATTTTCAAGTAGGATTAAGTCTCACCCTCCCCTTTAACTATCCATCTGAGATTCCTTTCTTCTTAGATAGATGTGTTAGATTTTACTCTACCCACTTCCTTTCCTATTTGTCTTCCTAATTCTTATATGCACTCAAATACAAATATAACACTTTACATGGAGCAGAACAATTTACAAACCCTCATGAACCCACAGTTCATTGAAGTTTGGGCATTTACCACCTCATGCTACTGTAAAAAATAATAATAATAATTTACACCCAAATTTTAAAAGCCCAGCGCATGTAAAATCCGGAGGATACATGCATGGCTGGGTCCTGCATGCGCCAAGTGCATTTTAGAAAGAGCATGCCACGCACGTATCTCCTGGACCACCATGGACTTTTGGCAAGTCTTGGGGGACCCTCCTGACCCCCAAAAGACTTACCAAAAGTCCCTGGTGGTCCAGCGGGGGTCCGGGAGCAACCTCCTGCACTCGGGCCGTCGGCTGTCAGTATTCAAAATGGCGCCAATAACCTTTGCCTTCACTATGTCACAGGAGATACCGGTGCCATTGGTCGGCCCCTGTGACATAGTGAGGGCAAAGGCTATTGGCGCCATTTTGGTTACTGGCAGCCAATGGCCCGAGTGCAGGAGATCACTCCCAGACCCCTACTGGACCACCAGGGACTTTTGGCAAGTCTTGGGGGACCCTCCAGACCCCCACAAAACTTGCCAAAAGTCCCTGGTGGTCCAGCGGGGATCCGGGAGCAACCTCCTGTACTCGGGCCGTCAGCTGCCAGTATTCAAAATGGCGCCGATAGCCTTTGACCTTACTATGTCATAGGGGCTACTGGTGCCATTGCTGACCCCTGTCACATGGTAGGAGCAATGGATGGCCGGCACCATTGCTCCTACCATGTGACAGGGGCCGACCAATGGCACCAGTAGCCCCTGTGACATAGTAAGGTCAAAGGCTATTGGCGCATTTTGAATACCGGCAGCTGAGGGCATGAGTGCAGGAGATGGCTCCCGGACCCCCCGCTGGACCACCAGGGAGTTTTGGTAAGTCTTGGGGGGTCAGGAGGGTGTGGGGTTATAGTTAATTCAATTTTAGCAGGGAAACGAATAAGAATGAATGCATTAACATGTCGGGAGCCCCCCTTGCTGAATGTAATGTATCTGCCCCCCTCCCCCGACGAATACGAATTCCGAATGCAGTGTATGGCGTCCCTCTGCACATCCCTAGTATTTTTAATTGCTTGCTGGCCTGAAGAGATTTCAGCAGGAAGGAAATGTAAAGATAAAAGTACTGGACCAAGAGGACAGGGGAGAAATATAAACAAGTAGCTGAACTGAACAATGTTCTATGCTTATTGCTTATGCTAGTGGGAAAGGAAACAGTTTGGGGCAGACTTGAGAGAGACACAGAGAGGACCAGAAGCAGATAGGCTTGGCTGCTGCAGAGGGATAGAAAAAAGTAATATTTTTGTCATAGAGAAAAAGAAATTGTTAAAAGAACATATGAGGACAATCTGGAAGGAGTGGCAGTTACTATCTTAACAAATCACTGGGTCGACCAGATGGACCATTTGGGTCTTTTTATGCCATCATAACTATGTTACTATTACACCTGGCAGGATCCCAAGACATAAATAGATTCTAAACTGTTTATCCTACATGCCATGCCTACACAGAATAACTCTTTCCATTCCCCTTCATAGTCCCGCCCCCCCTTTCAGGTGACCGCCCTCTCCTTATATTAAGGAGACTATCATTGTAAATTGTAAATTGTTTTTTTCTATGGTTATGATTTTTCTTGTTTGCTCTATCCTTCCTACTGCCTATTGTTTTACCCCCCGCCCGGTTACATTCTCCCTGTTGAAATGTATTTTCCAAGCTTTAAGTTATTATGTGAACCGGTATGATGTCCCCACCAATATCGGTATATAAAAGTTTCTAAATAAATAAATAAACAAATAAAATTTCTGCAACTCCACCTTAATAATGGTTTATGGACTTTTCCTCCAGGAACTTGTCCAAACCTTTGTTAAATGCAGAAAACACTAATAGCTTTTGCCACATCTTCTGGCAATGAATTCCAGAGTTTAATTGTGCATTAAGTAAAAGATATTTTCTCTTATTAGTTTTAAATACATAACCTAGTAACTTCATTTTGTGTCCCCTAGTCTTTGTACTTTTTGAAAGAGTAGACAACAGATTAATATTTACTTGTTCCACTTCCCTCATTATTTTATAGACCTCTATCATATCTCCCCTCAGCCATCTCTTCTTCAAGCTTAAAAATCCTTATCTCTTTAGCCTTTCCTCATAGGTGTCCCATTCTATCCCCTTTATCATTTTAGTTGCCCTTTTCTGTACCTTTTCTAATTCTGCTATATCTTTTTTGAGATTATGGTGACCAAAACTGCACACAACACACAAGATGAGGTCACACCATGGAGCGATACAGAGGCATTATGATATTCTCTGTTTTATTCTCCATTCCTTTCCTAATAATTCAATTTGCTTTCTTGGCTGCTGCTGTTCACTGAGCAGAAGATTTCAACTTATTATCACGATGACACCTATAACCTTTTTCTGAATTGTGATGCTGAATGTTGAACCTTACATTGTATAGCTATAATTTACATTACACTTCCCTCAGTGCATCACTTTGCACTTGTCCACATTACATTTCATTTGCCATTTGCATGCCCAGTCTCTCAGTTTTGCAAGGCTCACTTGCAATTTAACAAAATCCTCATGTGATTTAACAAATTTGAATAATTTGATTTCACCGGTAAATTTGATCACTCATTTTTCCCGTTCTTAATATATTGAAAAGCAGTGGACCCAGAACAGATCCCTGGGGCACCCCACTATTCACTTTTCTCCATTGAGAAAAATTACCATTTAGCCCTACTCTCTGTTTTATATCTTTCAACCACTTCTCAATCCTCAATAGGACACTGCACCCTATCCCACGATTTTTTAATTTCCTAAAATGTTTCTCATGAGGGACTTTGTCAAATGCTTTCTGGAAATGCAGATACTCTATATCAACTAGCTCACCTTTATCCTCATGTTTATTTATGTCCTGAAAAAAATGTAGCAGATTGATTAGGCAAGTCTTCCCTTGGCTAAATCCATTTTGACTCTGTCCAATTAAACTATGCCAAAGTATGTTTTCAACAATTTCGTTCTTTATAATACTTTCCACCATTTTTCCTGGGACAGATATTACACTCACTAGTATGTAGTTTCCTGAAACACCCCTGGATCCTTTTAAAAAAATTGGTGTTATATTTGCAACCCTTCAATCTTCAGGTACGATGGATGATTTTTATGATAGTTTATAAATTAATAATTGCACATCTACAATTACATTTCTCAGTTCTTTCAGCACTGTGGAATGTATACCATCTGGTCCAGGAGATTTGCTACTCTTTAGTTTGTCAATTTTCCAAATTTCATCCTCCAAGTATACTGAGATTTGATTCAGTTCTGCTGAATCATCACTTTGAATATCTTTTCTGGAATGGGTAACTCTCTTACTTCTTCATCAGTGAAGACTGAAACAAAGAATATGTCTCTGCTATAGTTTTGTCATTCCTAAGTGCTCCTTTACCACTTGATCATCTTATGGTCTAACTGACTCCCTCAAAAGCTTTCAACTTTGAATTTTCCCTGAAAATGTTTTTGTTATACATTTTTGCTTCCATGGCATGCTTATTTTCAAATTCCCCCTTTGCCTTCCTTGTCAATGCTTTGCTTCTAACTTGTCAATGCTTATGCTGTTTCCTGTTTTCATTCGGATCCCTTTTCCATTTCTTGAAAGATATTATTTTAGCTATTATAGCCTCTCTCACTTGACATTTTAACCATGCCAGTAGTCATTTCACCTTCCTTCCACCTTTTCTAATGCATGGAATATATCTGGTCTGAGCTTCCAAGATGGAATTTTTAAACAAACTCCTAATGTAAACTCTTAAATGTTAATTTTAAAATCTGTATGCATGCCAAAGCCTGGAGATATGAGCCAAAGTTGGGCCAGAACAAGCTGTGTAAATTTTAAAAGGTGACCACTCTACGTGTGTACCTCTCGGATAGCACACACATATAAAGGGGCAGGTGTGAGCATGGTCTGAGTGGGACATGGGTGGGAGATGGGCATTCTGGGACTTTAATATGAAATGTGCACATAAGTATTTACATGTACAAGTGTGTGCCATGGATCCCTGCTGCATAACTTACTAAAGCTATGGATGATGTGTAAGAAAGAAAAAAAAAAATAGGCTAGTCAGTGAGGTTTTAATGGTTTGTACAAACAGGGTAAAAAGGAGGCTATTTAACTAGGAGGGATTAGGCAGTTTTCTCCATTATCTGGGTGAACTGGGAATGTACTGTTGAAACTGGTAATTGCGTCAACATGTGTCCCTTATAAAATTCCCCCCACTTAAGCGGTAGAGGTATCATTTGCATGCATAAGGATTTCTCCATATAAAATTGTACACATATGTTCAGCCTATTTTATAGCATGTGTTATGACAGCGGTCGGAGATGGCTGCGAACGCTGTAGCTCACCACTTGCCTCACTGCACTGACTCCATTGGGTAGACTTGTGGTCTCTGCCAGCTATCACTGGTCTGCCTGACCCTGTTTCCGGTCCTCCCTGGACGGCGTGGATGCTGCCGACTGCCATCTTGCCCTTGTAGTTCCTTAGGTGCGCGTGCTCTTGGGCCAGTCTTAAGCACGTCATAGCGGGAACCTCGGGGGTATCCCCCCGGGATGATGTGATTCATCATGGACTCTTAAGCCAGTTGGCCCTATCTGCCTATGACTTGGCAATGAGTTCCCTCATTGCCAAATCCGCTTTGCTCACTACGGACTTCCCGTTCCAGCTCCTGCTTCCTCGGCATGAGACGTCTCGGGTACCCGCTCCTCGTGGGCCCTTTCCTCGTCTCTGGCTATGCGCTCCTTGGAGGGCCTTTCACCTAGGACTGCTGCCTGCCCCATTCCCTGGGGCTTCCGCTGGAAGCATCGCTACATCTACAATGAGTACTGCTCTTGCAGACCATTACCATATCATCTCTATTGAGGAACCCTCATTGGTGTACCCCACTCTGCGGACCATTGCCGTATCATCTTTACTGAGGAATCCTCATCGGTGTACCCCATTCTGCAGACCATTGTCATATAATCTCTACAGAAGAATCCTCTTTGGGTATTCCCCACTTCACAGACCCCGTGTCACCTCTGTGTCTGTGTTACTTTGCTGATACACTCACAGCTCCATGGGCAGTGTCACTCTACTTATCTCTGCTCTCTCTCTCTCTCCAGTACCTGCTGTCTTACACATCCAGCAACTGAGACCCCGCCTCCAGACAGTGAGGCTCACAGGGCTCCTCCCCATGGGTGGTACCATCTCTCACCTCGGCCCAGGGCCCACATATCTAAAAAATCTAACAGATTGCCAAGTCCATGGACCCAGCACAGGTCTCGGTGTTCAGGCCATCCCTGTCCTAGCCCAGCAAATTACAGCCAAAACAATAAAAGGTATCGCTTAAACAATTCCAAAAATGCTCTTCACCAACCAAAAATTATTGTATAAGATGGAACCACATCAGCAAGCCTTAGACGACGTGCTTAGTAATGAGCTAAACCGTCCGGTCTTCTCTATCATTTGCGGTCCGACAAGAACTTTCAATTGGCACCATCCGGTGATCACAGTATCTCTAGTCCTTTATCTATGCCCATCTAACACATATTTAACATTTGTAAATCTCCAAAGGTAACCTTGAGAATTGACTCGACAGTGGCCGTGTTTCGCAACTCTTAGGTTGCTTCATCAGGAGCCTTCTGGATGGAAAGGCGTTGGCATGGGCGTCACCCCTTTGGGAGCGAATCGATACGATCCTCCACGACCTATCAGGCTTCCTCGCCCTATTTCGTTCCATATTCGATGACCCCAGTCGAAAGACCATCTCCGGGTCTACACTCCTGCATAATCCCTGACCGATTATGTCATCTACTTTAGGACTCTCTCATCTGAATTGCACTGGGATCTGGGCTGCCTGCGTGCTATATTCCTCGATGGTCTGAGCCCACGTATCAAGGACGAATTAGCAGCACGAGTACTCCCTGAGGCATTGGATTCTCTTATAGACCTCGCAGGTCGCATTGACTGCCATCTTCGTGAGCGTTCGCACGAGGCCAGAGGATCCAAGAGAATGGCTTCAGGCGCTCCACGCATTCGCCCAACGTCGTCCATTCAGATCGCTACTACACAAAGCACCGAGGAAGAGGAACAGATGCAAATGGGCCGTAGTCATCTATCTTAAAAGGAAAAGTGTTGTCGTCAAAGATCTGATCTTTGTATGTATTGTGGTCAACCGGGCCCTGCGATACCCTCCTGTCCACTCCCGCCGTGAAACTCACAGGCCTAGGTTCTGCCGGAGGATTTCTCCTAGGCCTGACCTTACCCTCTCCTCCGCTAACTCTGCCTGTCTCTATTAATTCAGATGCTGAGGAATTTCACACCCTGGCATTGGTGGACTCCGGGACCAGATGAAATTTTATCCTCAGACTACTTGTGGAACACCTTTGGATTCCCACCACACGTATGCCAACGCCATTACTGCTCTCCTCCATTCATGGCGAACCGATACCAGGCAAAGTTACTTTCTCCACGGTACCCATCCGACTCTGCACTGGTTCGATGCACATGGAGACCATTTCCTTTCTGGTACTGGACAAAGCTATATACCCTGTGGTCCTTGGACTGCCGTGGTTGAAATTACCTACTCCGCAATTTGATTGGAGCACTCTACAATGGGGAAACTCCTGTCATAAAAAGTGCTTGGAGGTCGTGTCCCCGATACCTTGCCTAGCTACTACAACATCCCTTCCAGGTCTCCTGCTGCTGTACTCATCCTTCACAGATGTGTTTTCAAAGAAAGCTACGGACACCTTACCTCCTCACCGCTCATTTGATTGTGCTATAAACTTACTGCCTAACACTGACCCTCCCCGAGGAAGGGTCTACCCACTTTCACTAAAAGAGACAAAGGACATGTCTGAATATATACAAGAAAATTTGGTAAAAGGCTTCATTCAGCCTTCCAAATCTCCCGCTGGAGCAGGATTCCGTAGGCCACACACGCACAGTAGGCAGAAGCCCGTAGGCCACACACACACAGCAGGCAGAGGCCCTTAGGCCACAGACAGCAGGCAGAGGGCCCGTAGGCCACAGACAGCAGGCAGAGGGCCCGTAGGCCACAGACAGAAGGTGGAAGAGGCTAGAGCATGGAGCCCAGACAAGCTTGATGCAGAAGCATCGATGGAAATGCTAAGCAGGGTTATAAAGGGAAGTGTGGAACAGAGAAGACAAGAGGAACCAGTCAGGAGAGCATGCTCGCGAGGGACCTCTGGTGGTGAGGCGGCTGCCTAGCAGCCAAGGTCGTAACAAATAGTTTCCCTTGTTGAGGTTGGTATTAAAGCCAGAAGCTATAACAATGGACTGAAACTTAAATACCCTGGCAGAGTGAACTAATGTTTTATAAAGACAGTTTTTCTTTGCGACTTCTGCAGAGCTGAATTAGAACTAAATCTCCTAATTAATGATTGGGCAGAGAAAATTAAGGAAGATTTGTCTGCTAAGATTCTTTTCTACTAGAGCTGTATGCCAGTAAAATTGACAGACATATAATCATAAAAAAAATTAAATTTAATTAACTGACAAAGATTAGAAAAGGACATACTTTTTAAATGGTTTATGTTTTTACTAGCTAGTTATGATCCAGTTCAGTGATTCCAGTGAATGAGGCATGCAAATATATAGATTCTGCTAGAAGATAACTCACGTAAAGTGCAGATAGTCTCTTTTATTTTTTTATTTTGTAAAGCTCAGGATAGTTGTTATGGCCAGACATAAACCAGAGAAAGCAAGGACCAAGGTAGGTACCAAAGAATCTAAGAATAAGAAAGCATTGCTCACACTCTAGCACCACCAGCAAAGATTGCTAATAGGTGAATTTTCAAAATGTTACATGTGCAACATATAGGGCTGGATTTTAAAAAGGTTATACGCGCGTAACTTGTCTTACTCACTCCAGGCCAATTTTAAAAAGGCCCTGCGACGCATGTAAAGCCCCAGAACAAGTGTAAGTCCCGGGGCTTGCAAAAAGGGGTGGTCTGGGGCGGAGAGGGACGGGGCAGGGCCAGAGGCCTCCACACAGTGGCCATTGCCTGCGCACGGAAGTTATAAAATCGGGTCTACATGTGTGCGCACCGGGTAGTGCGCGCACATGTACGCCCGCATGCACTCTTTCAAAATCTACCTCATAGAATATATGTGCAGTAGTAGCCTTTACTCATGTATTCAGTATTTTATAAAAGTTGAAAATACATGTTTATGTTCACTTTCATGTGCACATGACGTGTAGAAAAGAAGCGGTCTAGGGGGCATTCTGGGATAGGGCTACCAATTACACATGTTAATTGCCCTTTTAAATTGCCTCATTTTCCACTGACACCTGTATTTTTACACTTGCTTATTTGGTGTGAATGATACTAAAACATGTTTATTGTGTAGTACTGACAGATTGGGAAGTCTGGGTGCACTCAGAGGAGTTCAGGCTGAAGTACTAGGAGCATCTCAATGATCTGGCAAAGGACTGGGTGAATTTGTGGACTAATTGGTTAATTTCCTCAATCTCGATATGTTTTAATATTGACTGACTTACATGAATAAATTGGGACTTACACTAGTCAGTTTATTTTCACACATAAAATATATGCATGCAAATATTTAAAATATGTGGGTAAAGTATAGGCGTTCAATCCATTAATATACATGGCTTCAGTGCATTTTAGCATTTGCATGTTAGCCTACATTTGTACATATGTGTTGTGGAGCGCTAGGAGAGCGATCCCACTCCTGGGTGATGTGTGTCCTTGGGCCACGGCTCGACCCCAGAGGGCTCTGAAGAAGTGCCGCGGGAGGCGTGGCATGCCCGAGCATGGGCTGGACGGGAGCAGGGCTGGAGTGACAACTGGCTGACAGGCCCTCCTCTGGACCCGCATGCTTCGGAAGACCCAACAACGCAATGTTGGTCTTGTGAACAGTTCTCCGACCGTTCCCAGCCCTTTCGGACCTGCCGCAGGGTACGGCACGAAGCGGCAGGCCAGATGGAGGCCAGGACAGTGAAGACTGGAACATGGATTCAGAGGAGACTCAGGAACGACGTAGACTCAGGCGTAGACTCAAGACGAGGTGCTGGATGCATAGACGTGGAGACAGGAACGAGGTATGATGCATACAGGAGACTCAAGGGCGAGGTACGAGACTGGCAACATGAAGCGCCCTACACAGCCCTCCCGTGGGGCTGGTCACGGACCACGACAGGGGTTGCCGCAGGATACCAGGCTTTCAGAAGATTCAGGAACAAGGTAAGGCATTCTCACGGACTTAGGAACGAGGTGCAAGGCTTGCATCACGAAGCGCCCTACACAGCCCCGCCCCGTGGGGCTGGTCACGGACCACGACATGGCTTGCCGCGAGGCACTAGGACATTTTGAAGATACAGGAACGAAGTGCTAGCTTTCAGAAGATTCAGGAACAAGGTAAGGCTTTCTCATGGACTTAGAAACGAGGTGCATGGCTTGCATCACGAAGCGCCCTACTCAGCCCCGCCCCATGGGACTGGTCACGGACCACGACATGGCTTGCCGCGAGGCACCAGGACATTAACCAAAGCAGGAACAAGGTGCTAGCTTACAGAAGATTCAAGAACGAGGTACTTAGCTTTCAGGCGAATACAGGAACAAGGTTTGCATCATCAGGCTGGAAACATCAGGAGAGGAACATCAGGACTGGAACAGATACTGGAACAGGAGACACACCTCAGGGCTGGAACATGGACATCAGGAACATCAGGACTGGATCAAGAGACAGACCTTGGGACTGGAACGACAGGCAGACATCAGGACTGGACGAGGAGCTCCAACAGAGAACACGAAACAGAGGACCTTGCAGAAGTGCTGGAACACGGACGACTTCCTGGAGCAAAGGATCTCAGGAGTGACCAACTCCTTGCGAAGGCAAAGACACACTGAAAGCTGAGCCCTTTAGTAGGGCTGAGGTGGACAACGCCCAGGGAGGGGTCAGCAGGGGGCCACACCTGGCTGGCCCTTAAAGAGGAGCAGAGAGGCGCGCGCTCGCGCCCTAGGAGGCTGGAGAGAGCTGGAAGCTGGTGGCGTCCTCAGCCACGTGGAAGGCCCAGGGAAGCAGAGAGAGGTAAGACTGGCTGCAGAGGAAGCGGGGGAAGGGCTGACTGCAGGAACGGCTCCATGCCGTGAAGACAGCCCCAGGAGAAGAGGTAAGACTGCAGGGAGAGTAGAGAGCTGTAGCAGGCTGCAGGCACAGTAGAGAGCTGCAGGCACCGGCAGAGAGAAGTGCTGGCTGCAGGGAACTGTGAGAGACTGCAGGCACCAGCAGGGACGGCTTCCCTGCTGGGCAAGGACCCGGGCTGAAGCAGGCACTGGGAGAGACGGCCTGCTCGCTGAAGGTCCCGGGATCGCAGCAGCAGGTCGGGGAAAGGCAGAGACAGCAGCCGAGGAGCAGACCACATGGCAAGAGCTGTGGGAACGGCCCCAGCTGATTCAGGGAGAAAGAAGCAGCCCGGCTGGCTGTGGCTGTAACAAGGTAAGAGTCTGCCCATGCTTCTTGTGGGCAGGAGCGTAACACATATGTTCCGTGGTAGAATTATGCATATTTTATAAAATGTGCAAATATCATATGTGCCTATCAGAAAATACTATAGCAAATATGTGCATGGTGATATGCACTCATATATGCTGCTGCACAAATTTGATTGAAGGTTATCACACATTTTATGTTTTCCAGGTTATTTCTACCCTGTTCCTTGTAAAACAAGACTTATTTTTTGCTGGTTGTAATGTAAACCGAAGTGATAATTAATCTTGTTAATTGAACCCGGTATATAAAAGTTATAAATAAATAAATATATCTTTCATACCTGTTACAAAGAAAATACATTTCTGACCAGAAACACAGAGATGCACAGACCTACAGAAATACTCAAGGACACACAGCAATTGATGCACAGAGAAAGGCACAAGGACAGACTGAAAGAAATTAAGTGTTATCACTTCTTAATGAAGATAATTTATATTTAGCAGTTGATTTTCTGAGTAAGAACCTCAAGAGATAAAAAGTGAAAATATTGTGAGAAAAGAATATTTTTGGTTTAAGAAATTTGTACTACAAGTTTGTATTAATTATTTGAACAGAAAATTATCTGTCATTTCTTTTCTGTTGGTAAATCCTTGTATTTGTAAGATAAAAGAAAAAAAAGGAAAGTTACTATTTGGAGTTTGTTTGTTTTTTTATCTGAAAGGGCAAAAGAAAGTAGTTAATAGTGAAAGGCAAACAGTTAAAGGAAATACACTTACCTTGTGAATATTTCACTTGAAGTTGTCAAAGCTGTTCCTGGAAAGTATTTAAAGAAATTTTACTTGTAACCAAAAGAAGTTTCTTCAATTCTTGTTCTTTTAAAAATAAATTATATTGAATTTGAGTATTTGAGTCACGGTACTTACTACTGTGAATTAACATCTATTGTATTTCAGAATTTAATCAGTGAGTATTTTTCTACAACCAAATATCATGGCATTTACTTCTCTCCCGTACCTCCAGGAAACCACTTGTATTGTTAATAATGACAATGCAGAGAAGAAATGTTCTTTTATATGTGACTGCCATGGGAGGAAAAATGAGGGAGAGAGGTTTATTTATTTCAATTTATATTCTGCCTTTCATTCACTTCAAAGAAGGTTACATTCAAGTACTGTAGGGTATTCACTTTGTCCCTGTGACATTTCATAAGAACATAAGGCTTGCCATATTGGATCAGACCAAAGGTCCATCAAGCCCAGTATCCTGTTTCCAACAGTGGCCATTCCAGGTCACAAGCACCTGGCAGGATCCCAAAGGGTAGATAGATTCCATGCTGCTTATCCCAGAAATAAGCAGTGGATTTTTCCAATTCTATCTTAATAATGGTTTATGGACATTTCCTCCAGGAATTTGTCCAAAACATTTTTAGTGAGCATTTGTTTATTAGCTTTTATAATAAACATAGAAAGAAAATATTTTCATTCGATGTCCATCAAAAACAAAGCTAACACAGTAAATGTTTCCCCTATCTATTAAACACTGTCCCCCATTCTCCCCCTCCCCCTCTACCCCATCCCACAAGTTTGTTCAGTAGAGGTCTAAGAAAATATCTTACACTGAAAAACCATTAAGGATCTGATTTCTAATTGTATGGGTAATTGAGAAATATAATGTAACTAAACATCTAAAATCAACGTCTTCCTTCCTAGACACAAAGATCTACAGGACATTTGCTCCATTATTATTAGATGGTGAATTTTTTTTTTCTCCAAAATATGATGGATGAAATTGACTCTTGTCTCCAGAAGAACAGAATTGTTACTTTGGCCAATAACAAAACTTTTCAAATCCATATTCTCTGTGAGGTGGTACAGCAAGAAGAGGGTCCAGTATCTCAGAGCAAAGCAGGTAGTGCTTCATATTTCAATGATTTTGCCATGACACTTTCTATATATGTAAACAGTACACTCGTCTCCAGAAAATGTGAATTATTGAACACAGCTAAAATAAGTGACCCAGGCTTCCCATTCCAACTGAACATTTTATACAAATATCAGCATTACCAATATCTGCTCATAGTGCTCAACGTTGCGAAATAAAAGCTGTTTGCAAAAATTTAAACTGTGTTTCTCTAATTTATATATTATTGGTCAGTTTCAAAAACAGCAAAACAAGTCAAAGGTACCTTCATGGGCAGCTGTATATTTAAGTCTTCCATCCACTTATTTTGTAGCCTAGTAAAATTCCAGTCCTTTTCATTATGTGGCAATAGCCTCCATAGGGAAGACAAGGTGTGTCTCCCTGGATCCTCTGTATCAAACCATTCCTGCAAAAGCAATTGTCCGCCCCTGCACAATTCAGATGGAGCCAGAAAGCTCATATAATGTCTCACTTGAAGATATGCAAATTGATCTTTCTCGTTTATATTAAAAGACTCCAGTAAATCTGTAAATTTGCATTTGTTCCTTCGGTCATCTAACAGCTGACCTTCAGCCCCCAAACTTTCCAATCAATAAAACATTCAAACGCAGCTACACTAATAGCTTTCATCACATTCTCTGGCAACAAATTTCAGAGAATTATATGTGTTGTAAAAAATTATTTTCTCTTATTAGTTTTAAATGTACTACCTAGAAACTTCATTGTGCATTCCCTGGTCTTTGTACTTTTTTGAAAGAGTAAACAACATTCTATTCTACTCATTATTTTATAACTTCTGATATTTCTCCCTTCAGCCATCTCTTCCCCAAGCTGAAGAGTCCTAACCTCTTAAGCCTTTCTTCATAGAGGAATTGTTCCATCCCCTTTATCATTTTGGTTGCCTTTCAAATAATGTAACAAAAATGTAACTTTTTCTAATTCTGCTATTATTTTTTGAGATGTGGGTGACCAGAACTGCATACAATACTCAAAAAGAGGTAGCACCATGGCATGATGCAGAGGCATTATGATATTCTCTGTTTTATTCTCCATTCCTTTTGTAATACTCCTTAGCATTCTAATTGCTTTCTTGGCTGGTGCTGCACATTGAGCATAAGAACATAAAAAATTGCCATACTGGGTCAGACCAAGGGTCCATCAAGCCCAGCATCCTGTTTCCAACAGTGGCCAATCAGGCTACAAGTACCTGGCAAGTACCCAAACTAAAAAGTCATAGGATAGGAGGTGATGTTCTTTTGTGGATTACAAAACTGGTTAAAAGACAGGAAACAGAGAGTAGGATTAAATGGTCAATTTTCTCAGTGGAAAAGGGTAAACAGTGGAGTGCCTCAGGGATCTGTACTTGGACTGGTTCTTTTCAATATAAATATAAATGATCTGGAAAGGAATGCAATGAGTGAGGTTATCAAATTATTCAGAGTAGTTAAATCACAAGCGGATTGTGATACATTACAGGAGGATCTTGCAAGACTGGAAGATTGGGCATCCAAATGGCAGATGAAATTTAATGTGGACAATTGCAAGGTGTTGCACATAGGGAAAAATAACCCTTGCTGTAGTTACACGATGTTAGGTTCCATATTAGGAACTACCGCCCAGGAAAAAGATCTAGGCATCTCAGTGTGCTGCAGCAGTCAAAAAAGCAAACAGAATGTTAGGAATTATTAGGAAGGGAATGGTTAATAAAACAGAAAAGGTCATAATGCCTCTGTATTATGCTCCATGGTGAGACCACACCTTGAATACTGTGTACAATTCTGGTCGCCGCATCTCAAAAAAGATATAGTTGTGATGGAGAAGGTACAGAGAAGGGCAACCAAAATGATAATGGGGATGGAACAGCTCTCCTATGAGGAAAGGCTGAAGAGGTTAGGCCTGTTCAGCTTGGAGAAGAGATGGCAGAGGGAGGGATATGAAAGAGGTCTTTAAGATCATGAGAGGTCTTGAACAAGTAGATGTGAATAGGTTAATTACACTTTCGGATAATAGAAGTCCAGGGGGGAGGACCAAGATGGCTGACGCATGAGCAGCAGTAAAAGGAGCTCTCTCAGTACTTGCCTGAAATCTTCTGTATTGCTATTACCTTGAAGCCATTGAAATGCCTCATACGAAGCGTAAAGCTTGATTAAAATATATTACATCTATTAAAGACGATGGATTATAGCAAGCAAGAATTGAGACCTTCTTTGAAACTACCCTGAGGACACCGGGAGTGAGGGCCACTGAGGGAGGAACCCAGGAGCTCGAGTTCACCCCATGGCTAAGGAGATTTCGCTCAGCCCTGGGGTGCCCGAGACGCCGACGCCACCCCAAAGTCAGGCGGGAGGGGTAGGAGAGCAAACATCGCGAGGCTCAGAGGTGAGGAGGAGAGAGCAGCCCCCCCCCAAGCATGGCGAAGGCTGCGGAGAATCAGCGCATGGAGAGTGTGGAGGAGCCCTGGAAAGAGTGGCTACATCCACGCCTAAACCTCATAGAGCTATACCGGAATGGAACATCGAGGACACTGAGGTAACCCTTCAATCTAAGAATTTATTTTCCTTGCAAAAACCTCCCATTGTAACTTTAGATTCGTTATGGAAAGCTATGACATCAATTGAGTCAGCCATTACAACTTTAACACAGGCTTTTCTTGACTCAAATAAGAGGGGGTTAAATTCTGAAAAAATGGTGATTTTGCACCAAGAAAAATTGGAGAAATTGGAGGAAAAAGTCACATCAATGGAAAATATACAAGGAATAATAATAAGAACTGAGATAAAAACAAAGAGAAAATTCAAAAGTATAGAAAATTCACTTCGATATTTGAATTTACGTATTGTGAATTTTCCTGTGATTAGAAGATTGGTCCCAGCAACATTATTAAAGGAATACAAGATGGATTGTCTCAAGATTCAAGGAAATAACTCCAGTTATTTCCAAAGCTTTCTATGTTTCAAAGAAAGAAATATCAACTTCGGTACTGGAGGAAGCACAAGGAATAAGATCTTTGAATGCCTCAGAATTGATTCAAATATCTACACAGACGGAGATTAAGACCAGAGGCACAGTATTAGTTACTTTTCCCTTTGAGCAGGACAGAAACTTAATTATGAAGGTTTTTTTTAGGAATAGATCTGTTCGATTCTATGGGCAGAGTGTGTGGATACACCCTGATATTGTACGCGCCACACGAGCGGAGAAAACAGTTTCTGATTATGAGACCAGAAGTTATAAGTTGTGGTGCCAGTATGGTCTTGAAATTTCCCTGTAAATGTTGACTGAAATTTCAAGAAAACAAATATATCTTTTATGAACTGGATCAATTGAGGGGATTCTTGGATGGGAAGGGGTGAGAAGTGAGAACATTTTTAAGGGTATCTGTATCTTGTGACGGTTTATTTCTTATTTTCTATCTTTGATAAAGAGCTCCATATTGCCTATATTGTATCTTGGTCCCAATATTACCAAAAAATGTTTGATTGGGATTTATGTCTTATTTTCAAATGTGTAACAATTTATTTCTTATTTTTGAAGTATAATTATATTGTTAGATCTCTAAATACCTGTGAGTTGATATATCTTGTAATGTAAATGTATCTGTAAACACATAAATTAAAAATTAAAAAAAAAAGAAGTCCAGGGGGTATTCCATGAAGTTATCAAGTAGCACATTTAAGTCTAATCAGAGAAAATTATTTTTCTCTCAATGCACAATTAAGCTCTGGAATTTTTTGCCAGAGGATATGGTTAGTGCAGTTAGTGTAGCTGGGTTCAAAAAAGGTTTGGATAAGTTATTGGAGGAGAAGTCCATTAACTGCTATTAATCAAGTTTACTTAGAGGTAGATCTTAAAAAGTACACACACGCGTACTTTTGTTCGCGCAACCGGCACAAACAAAAGTACGCCGGATTTTGTAAGATATGCGCGTAGCCACGCGTGTCATAAATTCCGGGGTTGGCGTGCAAGGTTGCGCAAAATCGGCAGCCTGTGCGTGCTGAGCCTCGCAACCTGCCTCCATTCCCTCCACGTCCCCCACCTTCCCATCCCTTCCCCTATCTAACCCACCCCCCAGCAATACCTAAATCCCCCCCCTACCTTTGTTGGGCAAGTTACGCCTGCTTGAGGCAGGCGTAACTTGCGCGCGCTGCCTCAGCATCCCACAGCACAGGCCGCAGTGCCGGGGGACTCAGGACCGCCCTCCCAGCCTGCCCCCGAACCTTCGCCATGCCCCGGACCCGCCCCGGACCGCCCCCTGACCCCGAACACGCCCCCCCCAGACACACCCCCAGCCTGCCAACATGCCCCCGGACACTTCCCCTCCCGCCCCTTTTACGAAGCCCCGGGACTTACGCACGTCCCGGGGCTTTGCGTGCGCCAGTGGCCTATGCAAAATAGGCGTGCCGGCGCACAGGGCTTTCGAAATCTACTCCTTAGAGAATAGCCACTGCTTTTAATTGCATCAGTAGCATGGGATCTTCTTAGTGTTTGGGTAATTGCCAGGTTCTTGTGGCCTGGTTTGGCCTCTGTTGGAAAGAGGATGCTGGGCTTGATGGACCCTTGGTCTGACCCAGCTTGGCAATTTCTTATGTTCTTATGTTCCCTTTCAGGCAAGGCTTGCCTTAGGTAAACCCATGCTGACTGTGTTCCATTAAACTATGTCTTTCTATATGCTCTGTGATTTTGATCTTTATAATAGTTTCCACTAATTTTACCCACACTGAAGTCAGGCTCACTGGTCTATAGTTTCCTGGATCACCCCTGGAGCCTTTTTTAAATATTGGTTTACATTGGCCACCCTCCAGTCTTCAGGTACAATGGTTGATTTTAATGATAGGTTGCAAATTTTAACTGATAGATCTGAAATTTCATTTTTTAGTTCATTCAGAACCCTGGGGAGCATACATTCCAGTCCAGGTGATTTACTATTTTGTAGTTTGTTAATCTGGCCTACTACATCTTCCAGGTTCACAGTGATTTGGTTCAGTTCATCTGAGTCATCATCCTTGAAAACCATCTACGGAACCAGTATCTCCCCAACATCCTCATTAGTAAACACAGAAGCAAATAATTAATTAGTCTTTCTGCAATGGCCTTATCTTCCCAGAGCCCCTTTAATCCCTTGGTCATCTAATGATCCAACCAAGTTCCTCACAGGTTTCTTGCTTTGGATTTATTTAAAAAAGTTTATATTATGATTTTTTGCTTCTGTGGTCAACTTCATTTCAAATTCTCTCTGAGCCTGCCTTATCAATATTTTATACTTAACTTGACATTGCTTATGCTTTTTCCTATTTTCTTCAGATGGATCCCTCTTCCAATTTTTGAAGAATTTTTTTTTTTGGCAAAAAAAGCATCTTTCACCACACCTTTTAATCATGCTGGCAATCGTTTTGCCTTCCTTCCATCTCTCTTAATGCTTGGAATATCTCTGAACTGTGCTTCTAAGATTTTGTTTTTAAATAATATCCATGCCTGTTGTACACTTTTAACCTTTGAAACTGAACTTTTCAATTGTTTTCTATTTTCCTCATTTTTTCAGTTTCTCATTTGAAAATTTAGTGTTAGAGCTGTAGATCTACATATTGTTCCCCTTCCTGTCATTAGTTCAAATTTGATCATGTTATGATCACTATTGCCAAGTGGCCCCACCACCATTACCTCTCTCATCAAATTCTGTGTTCCACTAAGTACTAAATAAAAAATAGCTCCCTGTCTCATTGGTTCCTGAACCAATTGCTCCATGAAGTAGTCATTTATTCCATCCAGGAATTTTATGTCTCTAGCATGGGAATGGTTTCTGTACAATTTGTGGTATAGTTGTAGGTACTAACATACACCCCAAGGAGTTGTTTTATTAGGTTAATAGAATGGTCCAGTGAGTGTGAATAAAATAAACCACATAACATGTATATTTAGTTTGTACACTCTCCTTTTTACAGGGAACTAGTCAAGTGATTATCCTTAAGCTCTGGGACTCAGTAGCCTCTGTTGGGCATGGCAGCATTTTAAGATGCTGCCTGTTAGCACTGAAGAGAACAATGAGGAGGGGAAGAGGCAGCAGAGGAGCACCCAGAAACAGAGGTTGAACAATAAGAGGAAGAAGAGGAAGAGAGAGCAGCAGAGGAGCTACAGCAAAAACATTTGGAGGAGGAAGAAGAGGAGGAGGAGAAGAAGATAAAGATCCAGCATTCCCAGAGTCAATCACGCATGCCAGAGCTCTGGAGGCATGCAACTGCCCGGAGGAGGTTAGCTCCACTGAGGAGGACCTCTGGTCTCAGAAGGAAGAGGAGGTACAGTCCACTTCTGCAGAGATGTGTCTCATGCTTCTGAAGTCCTCAGGAGATTGGTGGCCTGACGTAGGTTATGTAGATTTCATGGACCCTTGGCCTGGGGTGGGAGATGATTTTCCCTGAGGAGCTGAACCCACAGGGCCCCACCGTTGGGAGGCAAGATGGAATGGAATGCCAGCAACTGGACTAAGGCTGTGGCCCTGGAGGAGTCATAGCAGAGCTGTCTGCGTCACAACCACGTGATTGCAGACACTTGCACTGTAGTGATACAGCAGGGTACCCCGAGGAGCGGAAGTGTAGAGACCAGAACTCCAGTGTGGCAATGCTGAGGCTACTCTGAGGAGCGGGGAAGCATGGAAACTGGATCTCTGGTATGGTAATGCTGTAGCTACCCCGAGAAGCAGGGAAGTGTAGGGGCTGGATAACAGATGTGGTAACACTAGGGGTGTGCATTCGTTTTCAACATATATGTAAAACGCAACGTAATTTTTTTTTTTAACTTAAAAAAGTGATGAGGCGAAAACGATCGGATTTCCAACGTATTCAACATAGCTATGTTGAATACGTTGGAAATCGCGATTGTTGATCCTAAATAAAAATTTAAACCCCTCACCCTCCTTAATCCCCCCCCCCAAGACTACCAAAACTCCCCAAGCTGGCCAAACGTTCCGTGAGGGTCCGGGAGCGGACGCGCGGGGAATCACGTGACGTCGCGTCACTCCCACGTGACGCCGACGTCACGTGGTCCACCGCAGTTCCACTCTCGGACCCCTCGTTGGACCCAAACGGCACTTTTGGCCAGCTTGGGAGGGCCTCCTGACCCCCCCAAGCTGGCCAAAAGTGCCGTTTGGGTCCGGGAGCGGATGCGCGGTGGACCACGTGACGTCGGCGTCACGTCGGAGTGACGCGACATCACGTGATTCCCCACGTGTCCGTTCCCGGACCCTCGTTGGACCCAAACGGCACTTTTGGCCAGCTTGGGGGGGTCAGGAGGCCCCCCCAAGCTGGCCAAAAGTGCCGTTTGGGTCCAACGAGGGGTCCGGGAGCGGAACCGCGGTGGACTACGTGACGTCAGCGTCACGTCGGAGTGACGCGACGTCACGTGATTCCCCGCGCGTCCGCTTCCGGACCCTCACGGAACTTTTGGCCAGCTTGGGGAGTTTTGGTAAGTCTTGGGGGGGGGATTAAGGAGGGTGAGGGGTTTAAATTTTTATTTAGGGAATCAGTGCACGTATGGACATAGACTCAACTTATGGAATTGTACATATGTCCATATTGACCGAAATTAACCCCCCCTTTCGACTTATGGACTTATGAACTTAAACTTTTGGTCTGCACATCCCTAGGTAACACTGAGAGTACCCCGAGGAGCGGGGAAGCATGGAGACAGGATCCCCGGTGTAGTTACACTGAGGCTACCCTGAAGAGCATGGAAGCATAGAGACAGGAACTCCGATGTGGCAATGCTGAGGCTACCCCGAGGAGCGGGGAAGCGTGAAGACAGGATCTCTAGCAGACAAGCGCTGAGGCTACCCCGAGGAGTGGGGCAGCACAAGACAAAGTCCCGAAAAGGAAGCACAGAGCAGGCCCCTGAGGAGCAGGTACCAAACCAGAGTGCAGAGCAGAGATCCAAGGCAGGAACGGCAGATCCGGAGAGCTGGAACAAGCACCAACAGACCTCAGGAAACTTGTTGCCAAGTCAATTAGCGTAGGCCAAAGGAGGCGCTTAAATATCTCAGGCTTGTGAAGTCATCAGCTGGGGACGCCCCTGCAGTTCCCACCATATGGCCTTTAAAGGGAGTCCTGGTGGCATGCACGTGCACCTAGGAAGGCCAGGAGTCGGCGTGAAGGTCAGCAGCATCACAGCCACCACGTGGAGTCTCGGGAGCCAAGGGATGCATGGCGGTAGCAGCTAGCCACAGCCGTGAGTTCACCCGAAGAGCAGAGCAGGTCCTGATAAGACGTAAGTTGGGTCGGCCGCAGCCACCCGCAGCCAACGTTCATAACAGTACCCCCCTTCCTTAGGCTCGCCCCGGGGGTTGGGGTTTTTGAGGATGTGTGGCATGGAACTGCTTGATGAAATCCTTATCAAGGATATTGGTGGCAGGCTCCCAACTGTTCTTTTCTGGCCCAAAACCCTCCCAAGACATGAGGTACTCCCACTTCTTTCCACGTTTCCTCACATTAAGGATATCTTGGACTTGGTATGTCACATCTGCTTCGGATGACAGTGGTTGAGGATCCAGAGGTTTTTTGGAGAAGACGGACAATACCAAGGTTTTTAATAGTTATATCTGGAAGGCACTGTGGATCTTGAGAGAGGAGGGCAGCCGGAGTTGGTAGGTGACTGGACCCAAACAGGGGAGAACCAGAAATGGGCTGATGTACCTGGGACCAAAACGAGCCGAAGTCAGCTTGAGTCGGATGAACCGGGTGCTGAGCCACATCTTGTTGCCTGGTTGAAACTGGGGGTCTTCACGATGATGTGCAAGAAAGAACCTTTTAGCCATTTGGGCAACTTGCTGTAACAAGTGCTTTGTGCTGAAACAGAGTTGGTACAACTCCTGGGCAGTCGACTGAGCCACTGGTGAAGGAATAGAAAATGGAAGCGGTAGCGGTGGCAGAGGCTGACGTCCATAGACCACCTTGAAAGGTGAAGAATTGGTGGATGAGGACTGATGCAAATTCAAGGTGAACTCAGCCCAAGGACGGAGGTTGGCCCAATTATTCTGCCATAGATTAACATAGGCCCGCAGAAATTGCTTAGGAGTTCTATTCGTTCTCTTTGCTTGTCCATTGGCTTGGGGGTGATAAGCTGAGGTGAAATCTAAAGAGATGTTGAAGTTTTTGCAGAGAGACCTCCAGAATTGGGTAGTAAACTGGACTGCATGGTCCAAGAGGATATGTTTGGGAAGGCTGTGTAGCCAGAACACATGGTGAATAAACAATTGAGCGAGCTGCGGTGCTGAAGGAAGACCAGGCAGAGCCATGAAGTGGGCCATTTTGGAAAAGCGGTCGACAGTGACCAAAATGGTGTTGTTGCCTCCGGAGGGCGGAAGGTCCATGATGAAATCCGTCATGATATGGATCCACGGCTCACTCGGAATAGACAGCGGTTGTAAGAGTCCCCACAGGCGTACCACTGGAGGCTTATGGTGGGTGCAAGTGGGACAAGAATCTACATAGGCCTGTGTGCCCTTATTCATAGTAGGTCACCAGTAAAACCACTGGAGAGTGGACAGCATTATAGACTGCCCTGGGTATCCTGCAGTCAGGGAGTCATTAGCCCAATGGAGAACCATCTGGTGTATTTGGCGAGGGACTACCATCTTCCCAGGTGGTAACAGAAACGTGGCAGTTAGAATGACCTTAGCAGGGTCAATTATATGCTGTGGAGTGTCAGGAACATCCTCCGGTACGAAGGATCTGGAGAGAGCATCGGTTCAGCAATTTTTGTTAGCTGGTCGGTAGCGCAGCAGGAAGTTAAATCGAGTAAAAAAGAGGGCCTAACGGGCCTGACGATGATTCAGGCACTGCGCACAGTGTAAGTACTCAAAGTTTTTGTGGTCGGTATATACTGTGATCTGGTGTTGGGCTTCTGCGAGCCAAGGACGCCATTCCTCAAAGGCTAGCTTAATAGCTAGCAGCTCCTTATCCACAATTGCATAGTTCTGCTCTGCAGGGGAGAAGCTTCTGGAAAAGAAGGAGCATGGTTGTAAGGTATGGGTAGTCAAATACTGGCTTAGGACTGCCCCTACTCACATGCAGGAGGCATCGACCTCGACAATGAATGGACATCTCGGGTCCGGATGGCGGAGACATGGCCCACTGAGAAAGGCGGTCTTGAGGTCCTGGAAGGCAGTCATGTCCTCAGGTGACCACCGGGAAGGATTGGCCCCCTTGCGAGTCATGGCTGTGAGTGGTGCAGTCAGAGTGCAATAATGATGAATGAAGGACCGGTTGTAATTGGCAAAGCCAAGGAATTTCTGTAAGGTCCTGAGGTCTGTAGGATGAGGCCAATCACGAATGCTTTTCAACTTATTTATTTATTTATTTATTTAAGAATTTTTTATATACCGACGTTCGTAGGGCACATCACACTGGTTTACAATTAACTCAAGGAAAGGAAGGAAAATTACAATGAACGGGGGGCAGGGAAGAGGGAGCAGGTAAGAAAGAAGGAACTGGACCGATAGAAAGAGAGAAAAGAGGAAAGTGCAGAGATATACAAGGAGAGAGGAACAACCATAGTAACACAGGTAACTTAAGTACAAACATTTCCTAGATTACATTGAGATTTCCTAGCTTACATTAGTTTACATAGGCTAACTGTATTAGATGAATGCAGCAGCAAAAAAATTCTACATCTTAAATGTGGAACAAATATACAGGGTGGATAGTGATGAATACTGAGTGGCGGGATGAGGAAGTCTAGGTTTGGTCGGCATCTGGGTAGGCCTGCCTGAACAGCCATGTCTTGATACCCTTTTTGAAAGTGTGCAAGGAACACAAGTGTACACTCATGGAGTACCTCAGGGTTCATCTCTCTCCCCTACATTGTTTAATATTTATCTGCTACCCCTATGCCAGCTCCTTGAAAGTCTCAACCTGACACACTTCATTTACGCAGACGATGTACAGATCTTGATCCCCATCACAGATCCTATCTCCAAAACCTTAGATTTCTGGAACAGCTGCCTTCATTCCATCAATCTTCTCCTCTCCAGTCTCAACCTTGTCCTCAAGACTTCAAAAACAGAGATCCTCGTAATCTCTCCCAATGACTCCAACCCTCGAGTCAACAACCCCATCACACCATCAGTAAACCATGTGAGAGACCTCGGAGCTATTCTAGACACCCGCATGAACTTCAAAAAGTTCATAAACAACACCACCAAAGAATGCTTCTACAAGCTACATGTCCTAAAACGGCTCAGACCCCTCCTACACCTCCAAGATTACCGATCAGTCCTTCAGGCCATACTATTCTCAAAAATTGATTATTGCAACGCTTTACTCCTCGGCCTTCCTGCCTCCACAACAAAACCATTACAGATGCTCCAAAATGCTGCAGCTAGAATCCTAACTAATTCAAGGAGAAGAGACCATATAACACCTATACTCAAAAATTTACACTGGCTCCCTATCAACTTTAGAATATTATTTAAGACTCTGACCATTATCCATAAAACCATCTACCTTCAATCCACACTCCAACTGAAAATTCCACTCAACCTTCACGCATCTACTAGACCAATCAGAACGGCATACAAAGGATCTCTTCACGCACCCCCCACCAAAGCTTCACTTCACCCCGCCATTCAGAAACGTGCCTTGTCCATTGCCGGACCCTCTCAATGGAACTCATTACCACCAGAGCTTCGCCAGGAACAATGCCCAGTCGCCTTTAGAAAGAAACTGAAAACATGGCTGTTCAAACAAGCCTTCCCCGATTGACCATTCCTCAAACTGAACAAATTAGGCGTGGACATAATTATCCTTTCATACATTGTACCTAAACATTATGTCATAGCCTCCAACAAAAATTCCGCCAACTAAAATTTCTCTGTTTCACCTACAATTTTAAGCTCAGAATGCTCTCCTGCGCCCAAACCAATAATATTACATCCTCCCCGCTAGAGTCCTACTCACTATTCCCACTCCCCACCCTTAGACTTTCCCCCCTCTTGTCCATTCTACCTCCTTCCTCTAGCCTCAACCCTAGAGCCTTTGCCATGCACAGACAGCTTTACCCCTTAAAACTGTTGTTTGACCACTCACTAAGTGATTTAAAAAAAAAACAAACAAAAATGTTTGGTTGTTTGTTAAATGTTCACCCACTAAATCGTTCTCCTTGTTACTATTTAACTCTGCTTGTTATCTTTTCCACAGTTGTCCTGAGTTCATCACCCTGTTTCATGTAACTTTATGCTTTTTGCGCCTATATCGTTGGTTACCCCATGTTTGATGTAAACCGGTATGATAAGATATTTATCTTGAGTATCGGTATATTAAAAGATATTAAATAAATAAAATAAATAAAGGAAGGTTCAAGACGGAGGTGGGTGGGAAGATAATTCCAGAGGGAAGGGCCCGCAATGGTGAATGCTCTTTTTCTACTAGTGGTGAGGTGAGCAGTTTTTAGGGGTGGGGTATGAAGGGTGCGCACAAGGGCGGTTCTCATGGGGCGATTGGATGAACGGAAATGTGGCATTTCCTTGAGCCATGTGGGATTATTTTTATGGAGCACGTTATGAAGGACGGTCAGGGTTTTATATTGAATACGGAAAGGGATGGGTAGCCAGTGTAGATCCTTTAGAATAGGGGAGATGTGTTCTCTTTTATGAGTGTCAGTGATGATTCTCGCCATGGCATTCTGAAGTATTTGTAGGGGTTTAATAGTGGTAAAAAGGGAGGCCTAAAAGCAGAGAGTTGCAGTAATCCAATTTAGAGAGGATGGTTGACTGCAAGACTAGATGGAAATCCTGGGCATGGAGCAGAGGCTTAAGCTTTTTGAGGATGTAGAGTTTGTAGAAGCCCCCCTTTAGTAAAGATTTGATGTGTGGTTTAAAGTTAAGATGCTGATCTAGAGTGACTGCTAGGTCTCTTATAGAGGTGGTGGTGGTGGTGGGGGGGTTACGATGGTGAGAGGAGAGGTGGGGGGAGATGTGTGTTCTGGTTGATTAGTGATGAAGAGGATTTCTGTTTTTGCAGCGTTAAGTGCAAGGTGGAGGTTGGATAACAGGGCGTTAATGGAAACCAGGCAAGATTCCTAGAGTTGCAGGGATTCTTTGAGATAATTTTGAATGGGGATAAAAATTTGTACATCAACGGCGTAAACGAAGAAGTTCAGGCCTAGGTCAGAGAGAAGGTGGCAGATGGGCAGGAGATAGATATTGAAAAGGGTGGAGGATAGGGAAGATCCTTGGGGAACGCCTTGCGTGAGAGGAATGTGGGAGGATTCAGATTTGTCAATTTTTACTACATATTCTCTGTGGGAGAGGTAGAAGGAAAACCATGCTAGTGCTGTGTTGGCGATACCTATTTCTGCCAGCCAGGAAAGAAAGGTTTGGTGGTTGACAGTGTCAAAGGTTGCCGAGATATCTAGGATGGCAAGTAGAAATGATTTCCCTTGGTCCATGCCTATGAGAATAGTGTCTGTGATTGCTAGCAAGAGCTTCTCTGTATTACGACCTTTACGGAAGCCAAATTGGGAAGGGTGTAGGATGTTGCGGTCCTCGAGGAAATTAATAAGTTACGTGTTGACTACCTTCTCAAGAATCTTGGAGAGGAGAGGCAGGTTTGAAATAGGCCGGTAGTTTGCTGGGTCAGTGGGGTCAAGGGTAGGTTTTTTAAGGAGGGGCTTAACAATGGCAAATTTGAGGGGGTCTGGGACTTTGCTGAAGGTGAGTGAACAGTTAATTATATCAGCTAAGGGTTTAGCAATAGTGGAGGGTATGGATAGGAGGGTTTTTGAAGGGATTGTGTCTGCAATATGGGAGGCTGGTTTCATCTTTTTAAGGATGGATTCTATCTCCAGGGAAGTTGTAGGGTCAAGGGTATCTAAACTGATTCCATTCTGATTAGGGAGGGGAGATGTAGGGGTAGGCTTAGTAGGGAGGCAAAGGAGAATATTGGATATTTTGTTGTGGAAGTACTTTGCAAGTTCTTCACATTTTTCTTTGGTACTTTCTTCGTGGGGGGTGTGGGTGGTGGATTTTGTAAGGTCTGCAATGTAGGAAAATAGAGCATTTGAGTTGAATTGATAATCGTGAATTTTGGATGAGTAGAAGTCCCATTTTGATTGGAGGGAATCCTAACAGTAGTCGTGCAGTGCGTGTTTGTATACTGCTTTATGTGCGGGGGAGGGTTGTCTGCGCCATATGCGTTCCTTAGATCTGAGTTCCTGCTTAAGCTTTTTCAGTTCATTGGTGTACCATGGTTTTTTGTCTGTCTGAACATGGGGGATTTCTTTTTGGATCATGGGGCAGAGTTCATCGGCTATGGTGTTGGTGATGTTGTTCCAAGAGTGTATAGCTGCATCTGGATTGGAGAGGTCAAGGTTCTTAGTTGCTTTATCCATTGCTAGGGAAAGGACATCTGTGGTGCAAGGTTTACAGAAAGAGGTTTTTTTTGTGATTGCGAATCCAAGGAGGGTGTGTTAAAAGTAATGAGGGCATTGATGATGAAGTGGTTGGACCAAGGGATAGGGGAAGCTACTGGGGTATTAGGTGCTGTGATGTGGGTGTTAATAAAGAGGAGGTCAAGGGTGTGACCTGCTTTGTGTGTTGGCATAGTAATAAAGCTGTCTGAAACCTAGGGTTCTGAGGGTGACTAAGAGGGTTTCACAGGAGGGCATTGCAGGGCTGGTATCCACATGGAGATTAAAATCCCCAAGTATGACTGCAGGGATGTCAGGTTTAATATTGTCTACAATAACTTCAATGAGGGGGGAAGGGTCATGTTCGATTAGGCTAGGTGGAACATAGATGAGGCAAACCTGCAGGGCAGTAGATTTAAAAAGGCCAATTTTTAATCGGGGGGGGGGGCAGGAGAGTTGCAGTTTGAGGTTGAGGTGTTTTTTGGCTGCCAGGAGGAGCCCTCCACCTCTTTTTTTGGGTCTTGGGATCGAGAAGATGTCATAGGTTTGCAAGGGGAGCTGGTTGAGGAAAACATGGTCTGAGTTCTTTAGCCAGGATAATGGCGCATATATCAGGTTTGTCATCAGTGAGCAGATCGTGGAGAATGGGTGCTTTTTTAAAGATTGATTGAAAATTGATTAGTGTTATGGCTAGCGTGGCTAGGCCTAGAAATTGCGTGAGAGGTGAGATCATGATGGGCACTAGAGATTTCCTAGAGAGGGATGGGTGTGTTTGTGTTAAGTTGGTTTTACACAAGGAGGGGTGGTGCAAAATGGGAATGGGCGAAATACACATTTTTAAAGTGAAAAGAAACAAAAAACAACAAAAAAGAAAAAAAAAAACAGATGGGGAGAGTATGATTAACAGAGACCACCAGTAAGTATGACTGCACTACGAGGTAGCAAGCAAAGGCAGTGATTACTAACATACAAAAGAGATATTGAACTAAAAGCAGTATCTAAGATAAACTAAGTAGTGTCTAGTCTACAATGAAGTAATTTAAAGGCAAAACATAGGAGCAGTGTCTCATCGGCATGAGGATGCACCGAGGCCTCACTTTAAGGAATTCCTTCCAGGTGGTACACTGGCGTAGAAGGATAGACCTCCAGTGCGGGGAGGTCAGAGGGCGGGGATAGGGTGTGAAGGTGAGGAATGGCGGGTCGGCGACTAGAGGGAGAAGGGGAAAAGGTAGGAACTGTAGGGCACAAAGTTGGCACAAGGGGGAGCATTAAGGGGCGGGCCCCTTAGTTGTGCTTCTTCGGCGCGCGACGCCAGCGATGGCACCTGCGATGGTGTTTTTAATAGCCCTGAGGCACCGAATGATGATGTCATCTGGTGGGCGGGCTTCGGGCACTTACAAGCAGGGAGAGTCCAGTAAAGCCGCGTGGCTCGGGGGGGGTGAGCACTCCTTAGACCCTGGCGGGTCAGTGCCGGCCTCACAAGGAGTCAGCGGCCGGTGCTGGCGATGGACAAAGAGAGGGGTACCTGCGATGGCGCCGCATTTTTAATAGCCCTGAGATGCCAAATGATCCATCCTGAACCCTTGACTGCAACTACGTAGCTGAGGAAAGGGATGGACTCCTGCTCGAAAGAACACTTTTTGAGTTTGACATAGAGTCGATTGTCTTGTAGACGCTGGAGGATGTGAGAGACATCGTGGTGGTGGCTTTCTAGGTCTTTGGAGAATACTAAGATGTCATTGAGATACACCACCATACATTGGTATAACATATCCCTGAAGACCTCGTTCATCAAATTCTGGAAGACCGCAGGAGCGTTGCAAAGGCCAAACAGCATCACAAGGTATTCAAAATGGCCATCTCGAGGATTAAAAGCATCTTCCATTCATCATCTTTGCGGATTTGAACCAAATTATAGGCTCCCCTGAGGTCTAATTTAAAGAAGATTTTCACTCCTTGGAGCTTGTCAAAAAGTTCAGAAATCAAAGGTAATGGATAACGGTCCTTTAGGGTGATCTCGTTCAGACCCCAGTAGTCGATGCAGGGGCAGAGCGAGCCATCTTTTTTCCCCATGAAGAAAAAGCCCGCTCCAGCAGGAGACTTGGACGGTCAAATGAAGCCCTTAGCCAGGTTCTCGCAGATGTATTCCGATACGGCTTGAGTTTCTGTGAGCGATAATGGGTTGATTCTACCCCAAGGAGGCTCTGTGTTAAGTAACGAGTTGATTGTGGAATCATAGGCACGATGCGGTGGTAAAGTGACCACGGCCTTCTTGGAGAACACATCTGCATTTGATGAGTGTTTTGGGCGAAGGCCAGGAGGAGAAAGTGAAGTACTCAGTCAGGGCAGAGGCAAGACGGGATCCAGGCAGTTGAAATGACAGAAGAAACCCCAATGGGAAAGTTGTAAGGAGGCCCAGTCAAACTGCGGGGTGTGCTGTTGTAACCATGGCAGTCCCAAGACCACAGGATGTATGGCTTTGTCCAGAATGTGGAAGGAAATGGACTCCACATGCAGGGAACACATGCGGAGCATGATAGGAGCTGTGGTGTGAGTGACCTCACCAGGTAGTAGTTCTCCATGAATGGTCTAGCTCAGAACCACATCCCAGAACTTGAATCATTCTCGCTTTTATAATCATATCAAACAACTCCTAATTTTTATCCTTGGTCTCACAATTCCAAATCATTAAATATTTGAGCATGCTACACCAATACCTCTTAATCCAGATGTAACCTCAGTTTTTGAAGTCTTCACTCCTATAGAAATAACCGCCAGTTCTTATTTACTTAACCCTATTCTGTAGACGTAAACTTTTCATGAAGACTGTAATCTGTAAACACCTGTATTTATTATAAGAATTTGTATTTACTATTTATATTTATTATTTAGCTATTAACATTGTTCTGTTACCACTTGGTACTATTTCTCTCCTTTACCTCAAACTCTAAGTTCCTACTAAGTTAGCCATGTTATTTATACCCAATTGTTGGATGTAATTGTATATTTGTTTAATTGTTCAATCTGTTTGATGTAATTTTCTGTTCCTTGTTCTGTGTAAACCGAAGTGGTATGCACAAGTGCATGAACTCCGGTATATAAAAGCCTTTAAATAAATAAACAAATAAATGAATGGAAGAAAGAAGTAATGGCACAGGGGAGTGGCTGGTGGGAATCTGGAGGTGTTCTGTCAATTGTTTTAAAATAAAGTTCCCACCAGCCCCAAAGTCCATGAGAACCAGGGTATGGAACTCCTGATTGTCCAGCTTGATGGAGATGGGCAATGTCAATGGAGGAGAAGGTGAAATCAGGCCTAAGATCAGTCCTCCTGCTGAACCTAGGCCTTGGAATTACCCAGACAGTCAGGGCATGTGGCTATGGCATGTCCGGATTTGCCGCAGTATAAGCAGAGTCCTGATTTCTGGCGACAGCGTCATTCCTTGGGAGAAAGTCTGCTCCAACCCATTTGCCAAGGCTCTTCCTCAGCTTTGCTTTGAGGCTAGTTCAGCCTGGGTGAAAACGAATGTTGAATTTGGGATGAGCTGGGCATAGATTTCCTAGATGCTCTAGACTCCTGCAGACAGTCAATCCACCCGGCCAGACCTATCAATGAGTCTTGAAATGCAGGCAATTCATGAGCCACCAACTCATCTTTGATTCTAGAGCTCAGTCCCTCGAGAAAAATGGATTGTAGGCAGTCAGAGTCCTAATGAAGTTCTGACGACAGGGTCCGGAATTCTATGATGTAGTCAGTCAATGGCCGAGTGCCCTGTTGGAGATGGAGAAGTGTGGATCCAGAAACAGATTTTCTGCCAGGGTCGTCGAAGATGGAGTGAAATAGGGCAAGAAAACCCGGGAAGGTCTCGAAAAACTGGGTCAGCATGCTTCCAGAGGGGTGATTCCCAAGCCAAGGCCTTGCCATCCAGGAGGGAAATGATATAGGTAGTCTTGGTAATCGCATCTGGGAAATAAACTGGTTGCAGGCAGAAGTACGTGTTACATTGATTCAGGAAACCTCTGCACATAAGAGGGTTCCCAGAAAAGCGTGGAGGTGCCAGTAAGGGCACAGTAGGCCAAGGAACTGGCATAGAGGTGGAAAGGTTGAGCTTGGGAGACTTCGTGGTGGCAGTCACTGTGGCGTCTAAGCGAGTGCTTAGGTTATGAATGGCAACTGCTAGTGTTTCCAGGAATGTTTGTTGCTCACTGTTTCTTTATGCCACTCCAGGAATGGCCTGTATAGCTGAGACCTTTGCCGGGTCCATGGACTTGGCAATCTGTTAGGTTTTGTAGGTTTTGTGGACCCTTGGCCCAAGGTGGAAATTGACTTTCCCTGAGGGGTTAAACCCACAGGTCCCCACTGTTCGGAGGCGAGGTGGAATAGAAAACCAGCAACTGGACTATGGCTGTGGCCCAGGAGAAGGAGGCGTAGCCAAGCTGTCTATGTCACAGCCACGTGAACACAGACACCTGCACTGTAGCGATACAGCAGGGTGCCTCGAGAAGTGGGAAGTGTAGAGACAGGAACTCCGATGTGGCAACACTGAGGCTACCCCGAGGAGCGGGGAAGCATGGAGACTGGATCTCTGGTGTGGTAACCTGGAGGTACCCCGAGGAACGGGGAAACGTAGGGGCTAGATGACCAGTGTGGTAACACTGAGACTACCCCGAGGAGCGGGGAAGCATGGAGACAGGATCTCCGGTGTAGTAACACTGAGGCTACCCTGAGGAGTGGGGAAGTGTAGAGAAAGGAACTCTGATGTGACAATGCTGAGGCTTTTCCAAGGAGCAGGGAAACATAGAGACAGGAACTATGATATGGCAATGCTGAGGCTACCCCGAGGAGCAGTGAAGCATAGAGACAGGAACTCCGATGTGGCAATGCTGAGGCTACCCCGAGGAGCGGGGAAGCGTAGAGACAGGATCTCTGGGGTAGCAATGACGAGGCTACCCCGAGGAGCGGGGAAGCGTGGAGACAGGATCCCTGGCAGAGAAGCACTGAGGCCACCCTGAGGAGCGAGGCAGCGCAAGACAAAGTTCTGAAAAGGAAGTCCAGCGCAGGCCCTGAGGAGTGGGCACCAAAGCCAGAGTCCAGAGTGCAGAGCAGAGATCCAAGGCAGGAACGGCAGGTCCGGAGAGCTGGAACAAGCACCAATGGAGCTCAGGGAACCTGTTGTCAAGTCAATTAGCGTAGGCCAAAGGAGGTGTTTAAATATCTCAGACTTGTGATGTCATCAGCTAGGGATGCCCCTGAAGTTCCCGCCATAGGGCCTTTAAAGGGAGTCCCGGTGGTACGCACGTGCGTGCCCCTAGGGAGGCTCAGAGTCGGCGTGTAGGTCGGCGGCATCCCAGCCACCTCATGGAGTCTTGGGAGCCAGGGGGCATGCAGTGGTAGCAGCTAGCCACAGCCGCAAATTCACCCAAAGAGCAGAGCAGGGCCTGACATGACGTAAGTTGGGTCGGCCGTGGCCACTCGCAGCCGATGGTCATAACAAAGAGCCTGAAGAATATGGTTTAAGAAGAGATGAGTATGCAGCTTTAGATGCAGGGTGTGCAGCAGGAGCTAAGAGGCATTCAAGAATATATGGAGGCTCAGACAGCAATGTGGAGGGAGATGCTGCAGAAGATGACCCCTGCCAGCTGCAATTCCCAACATCTCCATACTACATGATGCCTCCATGGATGCAGCCCCCAGCATCCTTGGCAGCACCACTACACTGGATGGTACCTCTCCCAGCTAAGGTACCACCAGCCCCATGAGCTGTTTCACCAAATTCTCCACAACTGCCTTCCTCCTCTGCCACCACCAGCAGAGATACATGTTCTGCCCTCTCTGAGGGCATAGGTGGCTGAGGAGGATGAGCCTGCCACTGCTGCTGGCCCTTCTTTACAGTTGCCTCAGAGTTCTCCAGGCTTCTGCAGCTATGCCAATGAGTCACTGCTCCAGGTCCCGGGTCCTTTGAGGGCTGTGTTAGCTGTGATAGAAGCCCATTGTGGAGAAGCAGAAGACTTGAGCAGCCCAAGGCACCAGAGCTTCCTCAAAAAAGAGGTTGGCTAAGGAAGCCCAGAAATATTTGATTTTAATAATCATCACATTGAGTAATTCATTCTAATAAATGCACCATCACCTTCTAAATAATCTTTGCATACTCTGTAAATAAATGTATCTTCATCATCTAAAATGTCTTTGTATCAGAGTGTTCCTTTCCTGTATAGCCTGCTATTCAGTCTGGCAATGTAAATTATCTCCTGCAATTTCTCCTTACTCAGGTTGTGTGCCTCCTCTTTCTCCACTTCTTCATCCAGATGATCTTCTAGTCCCTCAGGAGGAGGCAGGCATCTTGTATTGGCTTGGCTACAGATCTTAGGAGAGTTGTAGAGAAGACATCCCCCAGATCTGACCAGGCAGTAGAAAAACATTTTGAGTAGCCCAAAAGTTCTCTTAATGATTGCTTTGGTCTATCAGATGCCCTGTTGTAGTGAGCCTTGCAGCAGTCTGTGAATTAGCTTAGTGGGATCATGGGCCAAGTTTTGAGTGTACGGTATATCCTCTATCAACTATAGGGAATAAAACAGAAAACAAAAAAGTTAGATATCATTCAAAACTAGGCAGGAGGTTAGTTCCCTAGTTGAGGTTGTAACAGTCCTCCTGGGCCAGTGTTGTAAGTCCACCTAGATATGGCGAAGACCAAAAGAAGAGGTTGATAGCAGTTTGGTAGTAGTGGTAAATGCATTCTTACCTAAAAACCAGCCCCTGGTGATGTGCCTTCCTGGAAGTGATTGTGAATTCTTGATTGTGAGAGGTTGTAGGCATCATGACTGGAGCCTGGAAATTGGGCACTATGTCCAAGATGAAGCATTACAGACTAACTGCTTTTTGAGGGTGTGGAAGCCCTTATGGTTGCAGTAGGTGGCCTTACCATTTCCTGGTGCCCCTATAGGTACAATCAATAGCCTCTAAGACAGAGTGGAGGCATACAATGTTGTAGAAATTAATCATTATTTGTTGTTGTTGCTGTCTTCTCTGAAAAAAGAATGTATATGTTACACTTCAGCAGGCTCATGTATGTTCCAAATAAATTCAATCCCAATTCCACTCCACATTATAACCCAGTCTGTCCCAATTACACTGGTATGGTGCAGTTTGTCCCAGGGACAGTCCCTCACACCCCATAGCCTGCTGCCCTGTTCACTCATCAGCCCTCTAAACACCATGTCACTAAACTATAGGACCGTCGGTACCTGTGACATAGTGAGGGCAAAGGCAATCTGCACCATTTTGAGTACTGGCATCAGACGGCCGTCGTGCAGGAGGTCGCTCCCGGACCCCCGCTGGACTTTTGGCAAGTCTTGTGGGGGTCAGGAGGCCCTTCCCCCAAGCTGGCCAAAAGTCTCTGGGGGTCCAACGGGGTCTCGGAGCGACCTCCTGCACTCTGGCCGTCCGATGCCAATACTCAAAATGGTGCCGATAGCCTGTGCCCTCACTATGTCACAGGGGCTACCGGTGCCATTGGTCAGCCCCTGTCACATGGTAGGAGCACAAGATGGCACCGATGGCCATGTGACAGGGGCTGACCAATGGCACCGGTAGCCCCTGTGACAAAGGCTATCGGCGCCATGATGAAACCGGCACCGAGGGTGTGAGAGTGCAGGGGATGGCTCCCGGACTCCCCGCTGGATCACCAGGGAGTTTTGGTAAGTCTTGGGGGGGTCAGAAGGGTGGGGTGTTGTAGTTAATTTTAATTTTAGCTGGGACACGAATAGAAATCGCCGTATTAACGCATCGGGGCACCATACGGCTGAATGCAACGTATCTGCTCCCTGACGAATCCGAATCATGAATGCAACGTATGGTGTCCCTCTGCACATCCCTACTAAACTGCATAAAGGTTTGAACTTGTGTGCATAAATGAACAGTAGTAAATATATTTGGTGTACTTTTGATTCTGTTCACTTTTAAAATAGCTCATTATTATCAGGGTCATTTGTCAAAATGTGTTATGGCATTATCACGGGCATTAGGGCTCTAACACCCTTGATAACGCATGCATTATTTTTTGCATTGCATGATGCATATGCAAATTCTGAAAATTTAGTCAAAGAGGAGGAGTTTGAGCAGGGTTTATGAAAATGAGGGGTGTTTAACATTGTGTGCCATAGCATAACGCATGTTATCACTGGAAATAACTACAGCTTCTCTATGGCGTTAAGCTGTGTGATATGCCCAAAACGGGATTTGCGATATTTGTTGTGAATCCCGTTTTGGGCAGAGAGACAGAGAAAGAGGCATATACAGTTTCCATCTATTTATACCACTTTAGGAGGGTGAACTAGTAACTCAAGATGAGGTTATGTTGGTGGTCTAGGGTTTGGGGGGCAGTTTTACATGCATAGTCAGACGTACAAACAGCACAGTACATATCAGTGAAGATTTGAAGTGATTTGGAGTGAGGAAAGGTACACAAAGATGAGATTTCTACAATGTAATTTTGCCCTAGCTTGATAGCACCCAGGTAGAGAGTAACTCAAGCTAGGGCAAGAGTGCAGGCGGGAAGAGATCAGATGAATGCAAGTTCCAGGCATAGGTCACAGGCAGAGGAGGTGAGTATTATGTTTGGTAGAGCCTGCAAACTGCCAAACATAACAGTATCCTTCTCTTAAGCTCCACTCCTGAGACCTTGGGTTTGTTGTTATATTGATGACAAAAGTCCTTTTTCCTTATCTTGCACTGAGATGCTTATCCCCTTTGGCTATCTGCGGAGTTCTTTGCTTGGGTAACAGATTCCACAAACAAACAACTTTTTTTCCCATAGTTCATGAAATTCCTGGGATGAAATCTGTAGTCTGTTCTTGACTGTTTTGATAGGGGGGGGGGGGGGGGTCACCCCTACCATGAGGGCATGGACATATAACTCCTCTACAGATTCTGGACTGGTAGAATTAGACAGAAGTATATGATTCTTTTCACTCTCTTTCTCTCCCTTTTACATTCTTCCATTCTTGGATCTGCAAGACTCATATTTCTTCCTCTTTGTCAGTGGTGTACCAAAGGGGGGGGGGGGGGCAGGGGGCCTAATACCACCAGGCGCAGGGCTTTAGGGGGCATTGATGACCAATATAGGGAGGCCCATGCAGTTGCTGGTGAACCTCATCCCACTGATGGCTAAAAAAAACAGGAAGAAAGGACATGTGGCCGCCGGTGGACCTCATCCCATCGAGGGCTGAGCAGGGAAGCGTGCTGTTCCTATTCTGTGTGCCAGTCACTATTCCCTCTAAGCTGCACGCATGCATGGCCCTGCACAGCAGGAATATCAGTGGGGTGGGGTGGAGCTCATTCCACTATAGCCCAAAAAAAAAAAACAAGATACCTCCAAAACCTCCAGGTGCTCCTTTTTCTTCCTGCCTGTGCGGCCCTGGAAGAAAAACAGGGCAGGGCTGTTGTGGATTCCACCTTGTGGAGGCTCAAGCGGAGGAGGCCCAGTAGCAGGCTGTGACTGGGAGTGCATGTGTTGTGAGGGTGACGGAACAGGGAATCCCCTTGAATGGCATTGGGCCATGGGGTAAGAAGAGATAAAGGAGCCTCAGAGAAACTCATGACAGCCCAGAAGAGAAACAGGAGTGGTTTCACTATGTTGGCAAATACAGCAAGAAGACGACTATTGTAAAAAGGCCTCAGAACACCGCCACAATCAAAGAGATGCTAAGGCTGATATGACCCAGAAGTGTCATGCAAAATTAACCTTCAGTTCCCAAAGAAGCCAAGAAGTGATGCGATTGCCAGAGGGGAGAGGGAAGGATGGCGACAGAGAGAGAGAGATTATGGCTACAACACTAAAGACCCACTGCAATCGCCTCAGAGAGAAGAAACTGCCGAGTACACTGAAAAAAGAAAGCCACGGCTGTGAAGAGGGTACTGCACAAAAGTGTGCCACCTGAGAGAATTGCTGCGAAGCAAAAAAGAAAATAAAAAGGAGAGCGGCAACACAAGATAACAACAGTGGCCGATGCAAGCAGAACAATGTTGGATTGCAGCTTTGACTGGGCCCTCCTGGGAAATGTAAACACAACTGTAACTAGGCAGCCTCGACATCCTGAGTTCTATCCCGCCCCCACCCAGTTGGGCCATCCACCCCTCAATTACCCACAGACAGAAGAAGAGCCTTGGTCATTCAGGGATGCAAACTGGCCGCAGCCGTTTATTAGATGACTCTAACAGGGGAATCTAAACTTGGCGCTGAGTCCAGTAACTATCTGCAGGAGTGGTGTTGATGACTTCGCCCCCCTTCCTGCCTTAGCGGAATCTGAAAGGGGGGGGTGTGAAGGGGGTTGCTCTTGTGGCAAGCCCCCCTGTCCAGCAGCGAAGCGCCGCTGCTGGAGGGACCCCATCAGACCACACGCAGCAAACCCCACCGGGGCCCCTCGCAGATATACCAGGCTGTCAAAAATCATCAAGGCCCATTCCCTGTGCCTGACATGTGTCACCGACAGCAAATCATCAAGAGATGGCCCCTGTCATCATCAGTGCTTCCTTGCCTCATATGAAGGATTCACCATTACATTAATCTTCAGGACTTGGTCGCCATTGCTGCGTCAAGTTAACAAGTTAACAACAAGCCATCATGATGGCTAACTAACACCTGGAACTAACTAATATAGAGTAAGGGGGATTGGGGGGGAAATTGTGCCACACCGCATCAGGCTAGGGAAGAAGAGGACGGATGAGAGGGAGCCAGTGGGTTTTAAGTCTCCCACCGGCCCCCCCCTGTGGCCAACATCAGCGCGTCACTTCCCATGCTAATCGAATGGCCCAGCATTGGGGCGCATTCTTATGACATCAGTGTACCCTACCCCAGGCCAACCCGGTGGTGCAGCATCTTCTGCAGCGCCCTTCAGAGCCCGGGATTCTAACACTGCAAGCACGCCTGAAGTATGCAGCCAGCGCCATTGTCGGCCACACCAGAGAATACGGAGAGGGAGGGGAGGAGAGCGGAGCCGCTCCCTCAGGCCTGGGATATGCTGGCCTAGCATGGCGGAGGTGACGCTCCCAGGGATGAAGCGGGCATTTGGTTACTTGTGGCACCCGCACATCTGTGCTGGGGTGCCTTCCATTAACCAGGCAGCCCTGACATCCTGGGTTCTATCCCACCCCCGCCCAACCGGGTCGTCCACCCCACAATTACACACAGACACAAGAAAAGCCTCAGTCATTATTGGTATGCAAATTGGCTGTAGCCATTTATTAAATGACCCTAGCAGGGGAATCTAAACTTGGCGCCGAGTCCAGTAACTATCCACAGGGGCAGTGTTGATGACTCCGACCCCCTTCCCACTCTAACATAATCTAAAAGGGGATGCCCCTATGCCCCTCTCATCTTCATTGGCACCTCCCTGCCTCATATGCAGCAATCATAATTACATTAGGGATGTGAATCATTTTTTGATGATTTAAAAAAATCATCCGATATTTTTTAAATCGTTAGAGTGAGCGATACAATAGAAATTCCCCCGATTTATCGTGAAAAATCGTTAATGGGTTAGTGTCCACTAACGGGAGTTATTTGGGGAGAGGGCGGGAAAACCGGCACACCAAAACAACCCCTAAACCCACCCCGACCCTTTAAAACTAAACCCTTACCTTCCCCCACCCTCCCGACCCCCCCGAAAACTTTTTACAAGTACCTGGTGGTCCAGTGGAAGCCCCGGGACCGATCTCCTGCTCTCGGGCCATCGGCGCCATTTTGGCTGCCACTAATAAAAATGGCGCCGATGGCCCGATAAAAAAAAAACCCACTGACCATTTAAAAATGACCCCTTTGCTTTCCCCAGCCTCCCGAATTCCCCCAAAACCATTTTAAAATTACCTGGTGGTCCAGTGGGGGCAAGGGGAGCAATCTCCCGCTCTTGGGCCTTCGGCTGCCACTAATCAAAATGGTGCTGATGGCCCTTTGCCCTTACCATGTGACAGAGTATCCGTGCCATTGGCCGGATCCTGTCACTCCGTCCGGAGTGTACAGTTCTGCACAGTGTGCATCTACACAACACATGCCTCAGGTAAAGACCGCTATGGCGCTGCAGAACCTTAGCTATTTCTCTGTTGACTTTGATGAGGTATCTCCCCCACCATCCCAAGCCCAACAGTTTCTACCATGAAAAATTGCCATGCTGCGATGATGAAGCTCAAGTCATCCTTGATTGTGTTCAACAGTGATAAGCTGGCGACGCTTCCCAGGTCGTTGCCGCCGAGATGTATGAGGATGAAGTCCAGCGGTGCTTGACAAGTTCTCTCTGACTGTAGCATGGACCAGAGCTGGTGCCAATGCATGCCCATCTAGCACAGCCATTCGATAGTCCAGCCTTGTTTGCTCATCCCCAGGTTGAGGCCGAATTTCCTTCTCGTAGCCCTTCCACGTACATGGTTGATGAATGTATGGCCCACAATCCACACTGAATGATGACAGATAGCAGCTGCAAGTGAAATGAAAGTTAAGTCTTGGGGTGCGTCCGGGTTGCCGCAAGTGCAGGGGAGCCGTCATCATGCCTGATACATGACGCAAATGCCCTGGACTTCCATCAACCCATCTGCTGTATGGCCACCTGTGGCAGGCCGGTGACTGCTGCGCTAGATGCTGCTTTGTTGTGGAAAGAATGAGTGCCAAAACATTCACTCTGGAGCCCTGCTTTTTGCAACGCTTTCTTGAAAACTGTGGAGAACTGGTATCTGCTTACGGAAGACTTCTCACTGAAGACACCTCTGGTGAGTGCTGCAATGCTCTCTTTCATTATTTTTTTTATTATTTCTGCAACAGAGCACATGATCAGAGAAGCCTCTGAGGGAAATTAAAAAAAAAAGTTCAGGCCAGGGTCAGAAACATCAATAATGAAATCACCCTCCTTCCATGATTCCTGAGGAGGGGGGTTACCAGTTTAGACAAAAATAAAAGAAATTAGATAAAATTACAGTAAAGTAAGGGTAGTGTTCAATTTAAGGAAAACCAAAGACTTGTACAACACCAAGTAAATAGCTCCATAGAGGCTTTTAATTACCTTGCTGGCAATAGTTATTTTTGGACACAGAGAGCCACATTGAAATGGAAACCCTAAACATAGACTTAAAAAAAAACAAAAAACTATAGTCTGGTGAAGTTAAAATAAGAGTACTGAAATCAATAGAATTTAAATTTAAAAAATATAGAAATGTATTAAACATCTGAGAAAATCAAATAGAGTTTAGAGGGATAAGAAAAATTAAATGTTAGGAAATATTTTTTTAAACAGTAAAAAAAGGAGTTTTGTAGGGCTAAAAGAGAGAAAAGCCTTCATTAAAAGAGATATTGGTATAGACCGCACACCCCTATAAAACTTAGAACAGGCAAATGTGTCATCACCAACTATGCGTTAACTACATAACCAAGCATATAAGAGATATCATATCCAGGGACACATGTCAATGGCTTCCCTGGATACAATATACCAGCATGAGTACATCAGAAACAGTTTAAAGCACAGAGATTAAATTTAAAAATAGGAAAACATTAAATGGAGCTGGTAACTGTGGTATGGACCGACTTGTACCGCTACTGACAGAGGAAGGGCAACGGGCACAGTCAGGGCATTCAGTTGTGTGGCAAGGTGGTCCATTTGCAAGGCCAGGAGTTTCAGGGCAGCTTGTTGCTCCTGAAGTTTGTGACCTATGCCAGGGATAGCCTGTAGTGCAATCAAGTCTGCCAGATCCATGACCTCAGCAACCTGTTGTGTTTGTAGACCTTTAGGTCAAGGCAAGGTTAGTACTACTTGCAGGGAGGGGCCATGCTGGTCCTCTCCATTGGCAGGTGGTCTCAGACACAGCAGAGACCAATCATAGGCTTCACTTATACTAGCCCTCAGTCCCCTTGGGTAGAGCCCTTGGGTTCTGGGAATTGAAGGACTTATGTGGGGTCTCTGCTGAAACCAAGGGTGTAGGTCCATGATAAGCATGGGTCAAGGCAGAAGGAGATAAGATGAATCCAAGGTCCAGACGATAATCAGAGCCAGATGGTGGTCAGATGTATCTGGTGGCAGGCAGAGGTGAGAGGCAGACTGCAGTCAGAGAATCTAAGAACAAGCTGAGGTCAAACCAAGTATACATCTGAAAGGAGAGTAGGGGCTGATAGGCAGGGCAGGAAGGCAAGGAGATGAATAGGCGGCCAAGGAGCACTGAAGATAGAGCTGGGCTGAAGACAAGATGCTGAAAACAGTAAACACTGGAACTGAAGACAAGCCACTGAAGATACTGGAATTGAAGATGCTGGAACTGAAGTCATGGCTCTTAGGCAACTGACACTACTACAGGAGCAGATGGACCTGTTTCTGCTGCATTAAGAGGGAGGTCAAGAGGGCCTTTTATAGTTCTGTCTGAATGAGATCATTAAGGGCACTATGGGGCTTTCCCTGACACAGGCCCTTTAAATAAAGCAATGGGTGCACATACGCCTAAGGCAGGTGACAGTATGAGGAAGCTGGTGGCGGCCCGCTGGTGGTGTCCTACTGCATGGTCAAGCAGAGGTATTCACCGTGCTGGGGAGAGACCAGGATGACTGGTCAGCGGAGGAGGTGAGTGCAGAGGGCTGCGAGAGGATCCAATGGACCACTAAAGATAATATCTTGGCATTGGGAGTTTTCAAGAAGTATAGGCCATTGCCACGAGGTTCTCACTTATCAACTGGATTTCACAAACTTTAGGGAAGGCTCATTTGTGTGCAAGATTAAACATGCCAGCATAAGTTATCCACAGAAAAGAACTGCTATCGCATAAAGCTGTTTGAATATATATTTTGTCTGTCTGTGTTTGTGTTTGTGTGTGTACATGCACGGATGTGAAAAACAGCAATAGTTACATTTTTTCATCTCCATGGTTAGAAAGTATCTTATGTTAATGAAACTGGCTTAGAGGAGTTCTCTTTATGGCTTTTTAAATTACTGCTTTAATTATTGATATGAAAATTCAGCATGGCATACTTACATGCAGCATATTAATTATAACAAAACTTAGCTCAATAGTTTGAAAGAGCAAAATAACTTTTTAATTGTACTTGTTTACAGAGCAGGTGCTCAATAAATGAGGACTGCATTTGCTGGGAGTTTTGTACGAGAATGTTTAGACAATCGATATGTTTTCTGCCATTGTTCCTTTAAACTCAAAACTGACAACATACTCACAAAGAGAACCTGATAATGTCAAGTTCTGGAGATGAGATAAACAGGTGAATTTCAGAAGATATTAACACTTCACAGTAATGGTCAAACTGCAATCAAATTTAACATAATCACTGAAGGAAGCATACCAAGTAAAACTACTGAGGTAGCATTTAATTTAAAAAAGAGAAACTACAATAAAATGAGAAAAGTAATTAAAAAAAAAAAAACAACTAAAAAGAGCTGTTTTCAGGAGGCTTGGCAATTGCTTGAAAATACCATCTTAGAAGCTCAGATAAAATGCAGTCCATACATTACAAAAAATGGAAAAAGAAAGATGGAAGGAAGATGGAAGGAAGATAAACAACTGTCAATATGGTGAAATAGCAATGTAAAAGAGGCAATTAAAGGAAAAAAGGACATCATTTAAAAAACAGAAGGAATATCCAAAGGAGGAAAAAAGGAAAGTAACTAACGGAGACCCAGATTTATCAAAATGCTATAAATATAGCAAAAATACAGCCTGCGATAAAAAATGGCATGGTTAGGCGAATTTCATGCCTACCACATTGCATAGGTAAGTAACACAAGGCTCGTTACGTTATAGTGTTGCACGCTGCATCAGTGTGTGGCACGTTTCGTCAGTGCGTGACACGTCATTTTACGCGGCAAGCATTGATTAGTGCATGGCGTGTTATTTTTGCAGTTTATATATCCAAGCTTCCTGCAGCTGACCCTTTGTGTGTCAAGTGTGGCAGAAAGAGGAGAGAGAGGAGAGGAGGTGAGTTTTACAATAGTGGTTGGAGTAGGAGTTTAGCTACTAATTTCTGAGTGCTGTGCCCTTTGTTTTGTGTTTCTCATCTGTTTCCCTGTTCCTTTGTCTTTTGAATTTTTTCTGTGTGTGAAAGCTTTTATTAGTTTGTCATGTTTGTCTGTCAATTTATTTTTGTGGTAGAGTGAGGAGGAGTGGTGGTGATGGAGGAGTGGAGAAGTGAGGGAGATTGGAGGAATGGAGTGAGGAGGAGTGGTGGTGATGGAGGAGTGGAGCAGTGAGGAGGAGTGGTGATAGTAGTGGAGTGAAGATGTGAGGAAGAGTGGTGGTGGTGGAGGAGTGGAGGAGTGAGGAAGAGTGGTGGTTGTGCTGACAACGAGTGAAGAGGATGGAGTGTGAGAGGCATGGGGAGAGATGAGAGAAGAGGTATGAGGAGAAAAAAGAGAGGATGTGGGCAGGAGTGATAGGAGTAGGAATAGGGACAGGGAGAGGAGTAGAGATAGGTAGGAGGGAAGGGATAGGAGGAGGCTGGAAGGGGAAGGGAATAGGCGAGAGGATGGAGGGAGGCAGGTGGGGGGCTAGGGTTAGAGAGAAAGGGAAGAGGGGAAGGGAGTTTGCAGGGCAGGGGTAGGAGGTAGGGGAGGAAGGGAGACAGGGAGACAGGGAAGAAGGGAGAGGAATGGGAGGGAGAATGAGGAAAGGGAGGACACCTCTCTGGAAGTGGAAGAGGCACCCCCTTCTGACAGTCAGGCAGCAGGTCACCTTTGTCTCAGTGTTATCAAGTTCAGTGTGAAGCCGAGATAGTGATTGAAGGGGTCTTGGATCATTATGCCAACCTGTTCAGCAAGCATGCAGGAAAGATATTGAAGGCAGCCAAGGTTCAGATCTGGTGCACCATAGCCCAGGCCATTTCCAAGTGCAGTGGTGTCCATCACAGTGGGGAGCAGTTGTCCCACAGGTACCAGTATATCAAGGCGCCATTGAAGGCAAAGGTGGTGAGCCAAAATAAATACATATGCCGGACCGAAGGAGAAGCCCCTTGACCCATCATCCTCACACTCATGGAGGAGCACCTCATGCAACAGCTGGGACTGGAAGTTTTCAAGGGCATGGCTGAGTGGCTGGACACCATGCAAGTTGCAGCCAGTAAGTTCATCTCACCTGTAAATGGCCAGGCTGCAATGGTCATACCATCATTTGGCATGAGTTGCTTACAATGCTTTAGATGCAGAGTGCGCCTCTGATGCCAGATGCAAAATGAATATTTGCTGCCATTGAATCTTGTGTCTTATTCTTTGTTTCCACAGCTCTCGCCCATGAAGCTGCCAGTCCCAGCCAGCCAGTAAGCCTCAGAGACCAGCCACCAAGCCCCAGGGACTAGCAGCATACCAGCCCTTTTGTAGAAGGCCTTGATAATGGATGCCCAGACCCAGGTGACCGAGGAGGAGGAGCAGCAGCAACACAACAACCTCAGGAGGCTATGCAGATGTTTCAACCCCTGGGTTCAGCCAGCCCACTCAATGTGTCTCTTAACATCCCCAGGTTCATGGAGAGCCTGGACTGGGAGTCAGTTGATGCAGCACAATCTCAAGCCAGCATACCATGGCGCCAGCCTGAAGCACTAGGCCCTCAGCAGGAGTTGCCCAGCAGACCCCTCATGCCACATTTGAAGGTCCAAATTTCAAGACTCCACACCACCATCACAGCGCCACCCCTAGACCCGGCAACAGCCCCAGCACCAGCAACAACACTAGCACCAGCACCAACAACATCCCCGCCACCAACAGAGGAGTTGATGCACGAGCAGCTGGACCAGCTAGAAAGGAGGCATGAAGTACATCTCCGCCAGATACGAGCCAAGACATTATGCCTCAGGTGGGCTATGAACAAACAGAGCCAGGCCCTGCAGGATCAGACTGCTGCACACACGCAGGGTATAATGAAGCTGGACACATCAATGATCAGTATGACCAGGGTGCTGTCACAGATCCTTCAAAGGATGCCTGAGCATCCACCTGAGTCTTCCCCAGCAATACTGGACTCCATACCCCACAGCATTCCCTGGTCTGATAGATGTCCGACCGGTAGGCCCCCCCCCAAGTACAAGACATGCCATGGCAAGATGCCATGAAGCAGAAAAAATGGTGGCATCAAATGCCAAATAAGAAGAGTTGTACCAACAATCCTGGGCAAGCCCCTCTACAGACGCCCTGTGCCACCTAGATGGAAGAAACCTGCTGGGCCCATCCTCACTACAGAGTTCTTGTGCTGGATAGCAGAAGGGATGTTCTACTGTCTGCCATTGTGGTCCTGCAGCCTAGCTCTAAAGACCTCCTCGATCATCTGACCATATTCCACCCTCCTTGATGTGGCCTCCAGTCGTAGTCCAGATGATGACTCTACTCATCATGTCTCATCTTCTGCTCCTGATGCTGATATCTGTCTCATCTCATCTCAGCTCATGTTACTGCTGCCTCCATGCTGATGTGTCTTCTCCTGGGGCTTCTGTTTCCATGCTGCTGTGTCTTGTCCTGGTTCTCAGCCTCCGTGCTTCACTCTTTGGTCCTGGTCCTGGTCCTGCTATCTTCTTGCTGAATTCTGCTGCCTTGACCCTTAAGCTGTGCCCTTAAGGGCACTCTTTCAACATGGACTTTCTGGGCCCTTCACTTGAACTCTGCTGCCTTGGCCCTTAGGCTGTCCCCTTGAGTGTACTCTTTCAACATGATCTTTCTCAGGCCTTTTCCTAGCCATCAAATAGCAGGGCTGCTATTAGCTCCAACATTAGAGCTGTACTGTAGCTATTGTGGATGCCACTTCCACATTCTATGTTCTTTGTTGTAATCATGATTGTGCAAAAAGGATAAGATGCAAAGCCTGTATATATAATGAATATACTGTTCATTTTATTTACAATGTTTTGTGCTGTTTGCTATATTGTCCTTGCACAATGTGATTACCAAACGTTGACTTTTTTCAAACAGTTGACTACATATGTTCACTAATAAAATGGTAATTGGTTTGAAAAATACACTTTCTGATTGGATCATTTCATTGTGTGGTTTTTGTCTTAATGATTCACTAAGTACAAGGTTTTCCCTCCACATGACCTTGCATGCTAGAATGCCCTTGCACATTCCAACTAACCACTTATCTAGAAGGCAAGACCATATGGACTAGGCAAACAAGCTTGTTTAATGTTGCGCCGACCGCTGTTCCCATGCCAAGTCAGGCTGCCAGTCATTCTGATGCTGTCTGAATGTCTTCTAAGCACAAACACCACCATTGTGCTCCCTTCTGGCCATGCCACACCATTCTCTAAGGTGTAAGTATGCACATCAGCCCCTGCTTTATAGGCCCCACAGCAGGAAAGGCGAAGCAGTGCTGGGAGATAGCATCAATGTGGGCTGGGTATTTAAATCCCAGCTGTTCTCCGAGCTGGCACCTCAGCAACAGGTCATTCTGTATCTGTCTGTAGTGCATGACATTGGAGTCCATGCCTTGCCTTCTCTCTGCCTCGGTCCTATTTTCTTACTTTGCTCTGCTCAATTTCTGCCTTTCCTTATTCCTGCTATGTCTTGCTCCCAATTTACTCCAATCCCTGACTTGCTTCCTGCTGTTTTCCATTCCTTGAATTTGGTCTAATTCCAGTCCTGCCTTGCTAGTTTATGTCTTGTCTATCTTTGACTGTATTCCAGTTCTGACCTTGGCCTTGGATTCTGACCTTGAAGCTACGTGATCTTCTCCTGCTCTGACCTCTTCCTAGAACTTGATGTTGCCTGATTTCCACCTGACCTGACCTTTGTTTGCTGCAAGTCTTTGGCTGACTGATCCTTGTGGGACCCTCGCCTAAGCCCTTGCCAGCCGCTGAAATCCAAGAGCTCAACTTGCGAGCAAGGGTACTGGTATAGGTGAAGCCCACACTTGGTCCCAGTTACAGCATGTCCACCTGTTCTCAGTGTTGACCTAGATGGTTCACCTACCAGACTGCATCAACCACACCACAGTCAAGGGCTCACATAGTGTGATAGATTGCTGAGTCCATGAATCAAATGGATCCTTCTTCAACTCAGGCCATATCTGGTTTGGCACACCGAGTCCAGCAGCAGTAAAAGCAGCTATATTAGATAGCAGGATTGATTCAGGGCCTGGCCGGGTGCATGGATACCATACAAGTTCAACTACCAGTCCCAGTATCTGTTGTACCACATCCAGCGATATTAGCCTATGTTTCTTGATCTATGCCTCATTTGGCACCACTTCCCAGATATGATAGAGATCCCAACATCTGCAGAGGCTTCACCAAATAATGCTTAATGCATTTTGAGCTGAAGGCTTCCAACTTTCTTTCCTATCAGACCGAGGTGACATGCATCCTCTCACTCTTGCCCGGCTCAGCTCTAGCCTTGGCATCATCCCTGTGGTAAAGAAATGATCCTTTCTTGGGGAACTTGGAAGATTTCTCAAGATATTTCCAGAGAAAATTTGATGAGCTAGGACAGGCTTCTTCGGCAGCTTCTGAGCTGTTCTCTCTAAGGCAAAGCACAAAAAAAGTTGGAGACTATGCCATATATTTCCAGACCTTGTCCTCTGCACTGTGTTGGAATGAGGAGAGTTTGGTTGCCATTTTTTTGGCAAGGTTTTGCGGAGTAGAAAAAGGATGAGCTGACCAGCATGGACCTTCCAGCTGGCCTCAAAGACCTCATCACCTTTGCCATCCGCATCGATGTCTGTTTCCAAGAATAGACAAGAGAGAGGGAAGCTTCTCGGTGGCAGTTTAAATTTGCCCCCAAATTTCAGCATCTACTGGCGACCCCTCCTAAAGAAGCCATGCCTGCTTCCTCCACTGAAGAGCCTATGCATCTTGGCAGAGCCTGAGTCACCAAAGAAGAAAAGTAGAGAGAGCATTGTTTCAACCTTTATTTGCATGTGCCTGCCAGGGGCACTTTGCTACCAACTGTCCCAAGAGGGCGGGAAACTTCCAAGCCTAGAGTTGGCTGGAGAAGCAACTTCTAAGTTATCCTCCATAATCTCCTCAATTACTAGTTCCTGTTAGCCTCATCTCTGACACCACAGAAGTTCCCGAACCCCCCCCAAATGCCTTAAATTACTTGGGGGTCCAGCAGCGGTCCGGAACGGTCTCCTGCAATTGAATCGTGTTGTCTTCAGCCGGCGCCATTTTGCGCCGCCATTTTGCAAAATGGCGGCGCAAAATGGCAGCAGCCATAGACCAACACGATTTGACTGCAGGAGGTCGTTCCGGACCCCCGCTGGACTTTTGGCAAGTCTTGTGGGGGTCAGGAGGCCCCCCCAAGCTGGCCAAAAGTCCCTGGGGGTCCAGCGGGGGTCCGGGAGCGATCTCCTGCGCTCGTGACGTCGGGGGACAGGAACCAAAATGGCGCCGGCGCTACCTTTGCCCTGTCATATGACAGCTAATACATATATTGTGACATCAATCCAATTCAATAATCTTTATTGGTGAAAAATTCATGAAAAATATTCACAATTAATCCATAATACCCCACACAATAGACATAATATCTTTATAAAAACAATAGACAAAATTCACACACCACCCATACTACACATATACACATCCGTTCTACACTCAACTCCTTATAAAAATCATTTCCAATTTTCTAAACATTCAAATATAACCATTAAATATAAATCTTCACATAACATATCATCAGATGTTAATACATTTCACTTCGTAAGCAGAAAGAGTTATATTGCACTTTAATTCTTGCGTTACAAGAACGTCAATCCTTTTGAGAGAACAAAAGGAGAACAAAAGGATTGACGTTCTTGTAACGCAAGAATTAAAGTGCAATATAACTCTTTCTGCTTACGAAGTGAAATGTATTAACATCTGATGATATGTTATGTGAAGATTTATATTTAATGGTTATATTTGAATGTTTAGAAAATTGGAAATGATTTTTATAAGGAGTTGAGTGTAGAACGGATGTGTATATGTGTAGTATGGGTGGTGTGTGAATTTTGTCTATTGTTTTTATAAAGATATTATGTCTATTGTGTGGGGTATTATGGATTAATTGTGAATATTTTTCATGAATTTTTCACCAATAAAGATTATTGAATTGGATTGATGTCACAATATATGTATTAGCTGCAATTGGTTTGTGATATATAAATAATTAGCCAGGATTGGGTATCTGTCATATGACAGGGCAAAGGTAGCGCCGGCACCATTTCTATTATCGCACCGGTGGCCCGAGAGTGGAAGATCACAGCGGGACCCCCCCACTGGACCCCAGGTAATTTAAGACATTTGGGGGGGGGGGGTTCGGGAGGGTGGGGGATTTATTTTAAAGGGTCGGGGTGGGTTTTAGGGTTGTTTTAGTGTGCCGGTTTTCCCGCCCTCCCCCTTCCCCTCCCCCTTCCCCCGATTTACGATTTTTGACGATAAATCGGGGGAATTCCTAGTGTATATCGCCTCTAACGATTTTTGAAGATTTAAAATATATCGGACGATATTTTAAATCATCAAAAAACGATTCACATCCCTAGTAGCCAATGTGATGCCAGTATTTAAAATGGGCCACAGAGATGATCTGGAAATTATAGACCAGTGAGCCTGACGTTAGCTCCAGGAAAAATGGTTGAAGCTATTCTTAAAAACAAAATTATAGACCACATACATATTCATGGTTTAATGAGAGAAATTCAACATGGGTTTTGCAAAGGGAAGTCTTGCCTTACCAATTTACTGTATATTTGTTTTAACTTTACTTAAGAAGAAGTACACAACAAAACATGAGGAAAAAGGTAAGCTGGTTGATATGGCATATTTGGATTTTCAGAAGGCATTTGACAATGTTCCTCATGATAAAGTCCTCAGGAAATTGAGAGGTCATGGGATCAGATGCAGTGTCCTATTGTAGATTGGTAACCAGACAAAAGACAGAAAGCAGATGTTAGGACTATATGGTCAGTTTTCTGAATGGAGAAAGGTCATTCCTTGAGTGCCCCAGGAGTCTGTAATAGGAGTTGTTCAATTTGATATGGAGAAAGCAATGCTGAGTGAATTGATTAAATCTGCAGATGATTCAAAATTGCTAATAGTGTATTGTGAAGAACTGCAGAAGGACCTTGTGAGACTGGGAGACTTGGCTTCTAAATGGCTGATGCAATTTAATATGATTAGCTTGGAAAAAGGATGACTGAGAGGGGACATGATGCATTAAACATTGCTCAGCTACTCATGCGTTAGACTCCATTTATCTCACTATAATGTCCTAACATGGCTTGATGAATGACTCAGATTGTGAGGTTCAAAAGAGGGTTGGACAAGTTCCTGAAGGAAACGTATATAAACAACTGTTAGTCATGTAGACTTGGGAAAGCTAGTGCTTCTCCTTGGGAGAAATAGATCAACTACTGGTGATCTGACATGTTTTTGTGACCCAGACTGGCCATTGTCAGAGACAGAATGCTGGGATCGATGGACCTTGGTCTAACCCAGCATAGCAAGTCTTATATTCTTATGTTATAGCACAAAGTACCTTTTCTTATGTCCCTGTTTTTCTTACCTATGGTACTGCAGGAATGAACAATAGGGTACTAGTAAGGGTCTCAATAAATAACCTGGATCAAATGGTCCCCTAGATACTCTGGGCCTAGATCTTTCATTGTCTTGGTAGTTTACTGATAATCATTGAAAGTTTTCTATTTCCGGTGTCATATGAGCTCTATAGCTAGAATTGTTGAGGAAACTTGCTTCTGAATTCTGTTATCTTTTCAGTTGCTTTTGAGGTATAGACGCCCAACATAAATCCAATTGCAGTAGCCTATATGGACTATAACAAGCTGGCAAGATCAAGTGAGTTTAAAAAGATCTTTGTCTTAGTTACAGTAAAGATAAGATTTGCCTCAACGGAGGTAGAAAATTTAAAGAAAATATGCTGTGACATCATCAGAAGTACTAAAAAAAGACTGCTGAACATGTTAAAAGAATAGACAATGTAGCTAATCCTCAATTCACAGCTCATAAAGTAACAGACTTGTAAAAAAAGATGAAAAATGTGTGATTTCTCCAATGTTGCAATTTTTACACAGTAACAGAACAAATTAAGTATTATTAAAAGCTAAATTAATACAGTTTTAACTTTGATTAATTTTTCTTGCATATTATATGGCATGCCATGGAGGAGCAGTAGAAGGCTTATGAAGAAGTCCTTCTAGTTATTCTGGACTATTGCAGAAGAAATAGGACGTGAGGAGCCACAGTGTGGGAATAGTGGCCATAAAAGTGAGAGTCCCATAAATCTGCAAATAGTGGAGAAAGATTTTATGGAGACTCGGGATGAAGCAGCTCAACATACAAAGGATCAGAAAGATTCAGTGGTATCAAACTTCCCAGAGTCTTATCTTCTTATCCCTGAGTCAAGTGAGGACACGTTTAATTCTTATAAATCATATAGAGGTGACAGATATGAGCGGATTCAGAGCAATGTCATTGAATTGTTGTGCATTTCTGAGGAGGAAAGAATACATTTATGTCACCAAATTCTTCTGCGTACCTTCATGAGGTGATCCTGTCGTATTACATCTAAACCAAATCTCAGCAAGACAGCCACTACAAAAGCCAAAAGATAGAAAATGAAAAATTCATTAGGGACATGAACAGAATAAGTTTTGTTAGCTTTGGTTTCAGTTCAAACAAAAATGCCCCACATTTATTCTGACATATCTATTTGTTCTGGTTTATTTTCAGAGGTTTGTGCCCATTTATGTGCATAAAATTGCATTATATGTTACGAATCCTTAGAGTAAATCCAGATATTTTACAAAGAGAACATGTCAAAAGCTAGAAGACAGAGGAAAAGATGCAAAGAGCAAAAATAATGTAAAGTTAAGATCTCTTATTGAAAAATTCAAAGCAAAAAAACCCAATAAAAACAAAACAAAAATGGGAAAAATATACAGAAATAGTCTCAATTGTGCTGGGCACCATCATCCTGATCAAATTGGACTTTGCTATATTGCCTATTCATATTAAATCCCATGAATTCCAGAAGGAGGCTTTTTTTGGGGAAAAATGCACACATTTAGAAGAACATGTAAACCGGCCTGATATGAATCCCATTCATGAAGGCCAGTATAGAAATATTTTAAATAAAATAAATAAATAAATAAACATTAGCATTAAATTTGAGAGATTGGAAACCATGTCCAAGCTATTCTGGCTTATGAGTGAGTTTTACTCCTGTTATGTTATACACAAAATTAATCCATCTGGAACATCACCCCCAGGGAAGACAGATAACTGTAGATCTCACTGAAGGTGAAAAAAATAGTGATTATTAGTTGCTAAAAGAATTTCTGAAGCAGCGGCATGCAAAGCTGGTAGACTTTCTGAGAGCATTGCTGAATACATCAACATACTAAATCAAAATCTGTTGTTTAAATAACACCATATTAATGCTGTTAATCCTTACCTTGATCCAAATACAATGATAGTAAATGTGGAAACAGCACAGGTAGTGTTGAGACTAATGGTAAAAACAATGAATCATTTTTAGAGAAAAAAGTAAATAACCTTCAGAGGAGGTCAATTTGAAGAGAAGTAGATCTGTATATATATGCCAGAAAAAAATGAAAGTAAGATATCAACATATTCTTCTTAATACAAATGGCATAAACTTTATATTTTAAAATTTTGCATATCCATAACAGCATTATTTGTTGTTGTATATCTTCCCATTAAATCTCTGATTCTGAATCACCAATTTGACTCACTATTCTTGCCCCACAAGTTACAGATATTCTTCAGTAATTAGCTATATTATGCAAAATACAACAGTCAGGAAGCTGCTTACTAAGTACATTTGGCTTTATCTGGATACTTAAAATGTATTTTTTAGAAACTCCTTTAGAGTTGCAACTTTCAAACTGTCTATTTTGTTCGAAGTCTTCTGGAGCTTTTAGTGCCAGGGACTTTGCACCAGATTTCAAAGAGAAAGTAAGTCCTTCTGCATTGCAATTACCTGTGGACATTTGCCTCTGTCTTTTATGCAGGTAGATTTTCTTCCGTAAATGATATATGTAGACTTGAAAATACCGTCTACACAAGTTACTTTCCTATTACATGCAAAATGTGCTTCGGGCTAAATGTGGCTAAAAATACATACGCTGTCACATAACATGCCGTATTAGCCATATCAAGGGAGGTCTTCTTTTCAGGCCTGTTTTCTATAAAGGAAGGGAACCACTGCAACATTGCTTCTCTCTATACCAAATTATCATAGGTGATGAAACAAAATGCTATGATTCACACTATTGAAGCTGTTGGAAGGTGATTATAAACCAACAACCATTAATGGATCCAAAATGTTCCTCTATATATGTAAAACTTAACCTTTCCTCCAATAGATTTCCTATCCCTATGTATACATTTATGGGCAGAATTTTTATAATTATATACATGCCTAAAATCCATTTTCTATGCCTTAAACGGCTGTACTAAAATAGCCAAGGCCTCAGTTTATGTAAAACTCTATGGGCCAAATTTTAAAACACACGCTCGGGCGTAGATTTGTGCTCGCAACCCGGCGTGCACAAATCTATGCCCGATTTTATAACATGCATGCGCCGCTGCATGCATGTTATAAAATCTGGGGTCAGCACGCACAAGGGGGTGCACATGTGTGCACTTTGTGCACGCCGAGCCCTAGGGGAGCCCTGATGGTTTACCCTATTCCCTTCGAGGCCGCTCCAAACTTTCCTTCCGCCACCCCCCACCTTTCCCTCCCTTCCCCTACCTAACCTGCCCCCCAGCCCTACCTAAACCCCCATCCTGACCTTTAATCTTCAAGCTGCACCTGCCTCCGGGCAGGCGTAGATTGCGCGTGCTGGCCAACGGCGCTTGGAGGCTCCGGCCCTGTACCCGGACCGCCCCGCCTCGCCCACTCCCCGCCCCCTTTTTCAAGCCTCGGGACATACGCGCATCCCGGGGCTTGCGCACGTTGTGAGCTTATGCAAAATAGGCTCGCCGCACCCAGGGGCAGGTTTTCGGGATTACATGCATAAATTACATGTGTAACCCTTTGAAAATCTGCCCCTTTATATTAACAGATTATATAAGTACTTTTACATGAACTGCAGAGGTGTTCCAGGGATTGAAGTTGGGATATATATACGCATACTTTACAAATTTAAAATGCATGTGCATAAATTACATTGCATATCCTGCAGCAGATATAATGGGGTGGATTTTCAAAGGGTTACGCGCATATATTACGTGTATATTACGCATGTAACCCTGAAAACCCGCTCCTGCGCGTGCCGAGCCTATTTTGCATAGGCCCGGCGACGAGCGGAAGCCCCGGGATGCACGTATGTCCTGGGGCTTGAAAAAATGGGCGGGGTGGTGCGGGGGCCTCCGGCACAGTGGTCGTGGCAGGGGCTCGCATGCCAGCACTCGGCCGGTGCGCGCAACTTATCCCTGCCCGGAGGCAGGCGCAACTTCACCAACAAAGATGAGGGAGGAGTTTTATATAGGGCTGGGGGGCGGGTTAGGTAGGAGAAGGGAGGGGAAGGTGGGGGAAGGTGGGGGGGCGAAAGGAAAATTCCCTCTGAGGCCGCTCCAATTTCAGAGCGACCTCAGAAGGAACAGGGAAAGCCATCGGGGCTCCCCTAGGGCTCGGCACGTGGAAGGTGCACAAGTGTGCACCCCCTTGCATGCGCCAACTCCGGATTTCATAACATGCGCATGGCTACGCCAGGTTGCACACACAAATCTACGGCCGTGCGTAGGTTTAAAAATCTGGCCCAATGTAATTATACCATGTAATGGGCCAGATTTTCTAACCTACGTGCGGGCATAGATTTATGCATGCAACCCGGCGCACACAAATCTACGCCCAGTTTTATAACATGCGCACGCAGATCCATATTTGTGACAATATAGATTATAAGCTCTGTGTAATTTGTCTCAAGATTTATATCAAAGTTTACAAAAATATTTTTTTGATATGTCTATTTTTATTCTTATTTTAGCCTAATTCTCAAACGTTTTAGTCATTTGAGTTAATAACATCAGTAGGCCCAAACACTAATGGCTAATGCATCCACTAAGGCTATTTAGTGCACATGCACTTAAGACAAGGCTGAGGCTAAAGCAGATATGAAGACTGAAGCAGAGCCACAGGCAAAGACTAAAGCAAAGCTGATGACCCAATCATATTGATCCATTGTCCTCATTGTACACCTTCTAACAATTCAATTCACATTGATGACACTTCATTCACCATTGATAAACCCATTAGGAGCTTAGGAGTTTTACTTGATCCCACTCTGTCCTTTCATCCTCACACTAGATCCCTTATTAAAAGTGGATTTTTCAAACTTCGTCTTATTGCAGGGTTAAGGCATTTGCTATTTGATCGAGATTTTCTGATTGTAACTCGTGCGATCATTTTTCCTCACTTAGATTATTGTAACAGTTTGTTTATCGGTCTTCCTAAAATGACTTTACATTCGCTACAATTACTGCTTAACTCGGCTACGCGTCTAGTATCCCACTCGAAGCCTTGTGAGCATATTTCTCCAGTCCTGTATAATCTGAATTGGCTACCAATAACTGAGCGCATCACTTATAAAACAGTTATGATTGTTTTTAAGTTGTTAACTTCAGATCTCTCTTACTGGCTAAATGCTCTTCTATGCATTTATAAACCATTAAGATGTCTACGTTCCTCTCAATTGAATTTACTAGAAGTTCCTTCTGTTCAACATGCTCACTTATATAGTACTCGTGAGACCTCTTTTTCCATTGCTGCGCCAACACAATGGAATCTTATTCCATTTGAGCTCAGGTCTTTGGATGATGCAAATAAGTTCAGACAGTTATTGAAAGAGCACCTTATCCATCGTGCATACAACATATTCCAGATTGCTGCTAGCAGAATAAATACCTCTATAGATGTGAGAAGCCTGTTACATATTGTGGGGTGATTGATTATTTACTTTGTCTATATGAGACTGGTTATTTTTGTCTATGTGAAATATATGTAATTTGTGTGGTATTGTATTTATTATTTTTATGTTTTATTATGTATGTTAATGCTGTAAATCGCCTAGGCCTCTTTGTGGTAGGCGATCAATAAATTTTAATAAATGAAAAATGAAAAAAAGGCACAAAGATGGAATTAGGCTGGATGGAGTGACTGAGGAAGGCAGAAAACTGGAATCAGGAAGAGCAGGAACCAGGCGACCTTCTTGCTGAGGCAACAAATCCAGCTCCAGGCAGTCTAAGGCCTGGATTTTCTAAGGCGGTAACAGGGGGCGGGGTGGCGAAGCGGGGCGCAGGCCTGCGAAAGCCGGCAGCGATCGTACCTCCGTGGTGCGATCGCTGCCGGCTTTCACACCCAATAGCTCCATCATAAAAGGTGGTGCTATTGAGCGCAAAATTGGCGGCGAAAAGGGCCCTTTCCTTCTCGCCGTCAGCGACATCTTCGCGGCGTCCGCCCAGTGCCACCCCGACTCCTCCTCTTCCGGTGCAGATGCTGCCCAGAACCCACCCCGATCCCTTTTGAAAATGACCCCCAAGTGTTCTTGAGCATGTGACATCAACATCGGGGCAGGTATCTAAATCTCCCACCAACGTATGCTACATCATGTGCACCATTGCGCACACATGCCCTAAGCCAATGGTTCCCAACTGTGTCCTGGGGGCCCACCAGCCAGTTGGGTTTTCAGGATATTCACAATGAATATGCATGAGATAAAATTTGCATGCACTGCCTCCATAACATGCACATTTTTTCTCATGCATATTCATTGTGGATATCCTGAAAACCCAACTGGCTGGTGGGCCCCCAGGACAGGGTTGGGGACCACTGCCCTAAGCTTCTCTTCACCAGGTCCTGTTATCACATGGGTCAGAGCATCCAATAGTGACTCCCTGCCATATGATGAACATCTGCTACCTAGGAGTTTGGGAAAGTGGCAGAATTCTAACATTTTTTATTTATATTCTGCTTTACAGCACCTCAGAGTGGATTATATTCAGGTATTGTAGTAATTTCCCTATCCCCAGAGGGTTTACAATCTAAAAGACTCATTTACTTAGCCATGTTAAGTGGCTTATTATGTGGTAAATGGCTAAAGGTAGGGATGACCTAAGATATTCTGCTGCCAGTACCAAGCATATTATAATGAACTGATTAGCATGCAAATGCATACAAATCAGTTGATTACTACCCTAAACCATGCAACTCAAATAGCACAGCTTGCCTCAAAAATTGCAAGCAGTATTATTTGACTTGAAGTTAACTACAACTCAAGATTTATACCTAACCTCCTCCATGAGCACTGGGAAACTAACACATATTCTGATGCTCCTGTACCATGTGGTAAAGGGGCTGACACAACCCCAAACCTTCCTCTCCCAGATGGAAAAAAACTATTGGGGGTAGATTTTCAAAGAAGCACGCAGGCGTATATGTGCACACACACATGGACGCCCAATTTTATAACATATGGGCGCAGGTGCGCGCATGTTATAAAATCAGGGGTTGGCACGTGCAAGGGGGTGCAAAATTGTGCACCCTGCATGTGCCGACGCCCGCGGCCTTAACCCATTCCCTCCCATGCCGCTCCGATATTGGAGCGGCCTGAGAGGGAACTTCCCTTCCCCCTAATCTAACCTTCCCACCCCTTCCCCTAATCTATCCCCCCCTAGCCCTATCTTAACCCCCCAACTTTTATTTTACCTTCTGCGCCTGCGTCCGGGCAGGCATAGGTTGCGTGCGCCAGCAGCCTGCTTGCATGCGATCCCTCGGCACAGCGACAAATGGTCGCTGTGCCGGGAGCCTCTGACCCCGCCCCTCCCTGCCCCACTCAGGTTTACCTGGTTTGCAGCCAAATGCTCTAACCACTAACCACTAACCGGCAGTTACATTTTCAAAAACAAGATATGGCTTATGCATAAAGAATAACATTATGGGGTGAACTGTGTGTAAAATGAGCACATACGTGAATATGTAACTTGTACTCATGTATATGCTATTTTATAAACATCAAAAATATGTGACTATTTGTGGTAACGCGTGCACATTTACATGTATACAAAAGGGATGCTTTAGGTGAAATCTGGGGTGCAGCTAAGAGTTGCAGGCATAAGTTGCTATTTTATAAGAAACTTACCTGTGTTCATTAGGAAACTTATTTGTGCAATATTATACCTGCTAAATATCTTGTGCTATTCAGATCAGATTTGTCTGTTGGCTGCTATTGGTTGGATGCCAGGTGGGAGGTCTGAGTGAACTGGGGGGAGTTCAGGGAGAAATACCTTAATGACCTAGAGAAGGAATGGGTGAACTGGTGGAGGTATCAGCAAACTGATGAGTTCAATTATACGTTTATGTTTTAAAATATACAGATTTATGCATGTAAATCATGGTTTTATGTGAGCAAGTTATATATTTTTTCACATGTAACACATATGCACATATGTTTCTAAAATAGGTAGGAAAAATATTCACTTTCTATGTACTGCAAGTATTCGCACATATTCAAACATGTGCACATGTGTAGGGGTAGACTCATATTTTATAATCTCTATTTACGTGATAAGCGCAGGTTATAAATTACTGTAATAGATGTCTCCAAGGCCATATACACACATTTTTAGGGCCTCGTCAAATTGTTTGAAAGTTATCTTTCTTGGTCTTAAGTTGATATTATGTACTTATAGAGCATTTTCTAAAAAAAAAAAAGTGTTTACATTGACTTTATTATACATAGGAAAGGTAATTTTATAATAGCTCAGAGAATGGTAAAGTTTGCATGTACTTTATGCAGGCAACATTTACAGAGTATTTTCAAGTGAACCCGCACATGAAAGTTTACTTTGAAAATCATCGGGTCTTTGGCTGAGTACATGCACACATTGGGGCGGATTTTCAAAGGGTTACTCGCGTATATTAGACTCGTAGCCCCGGAAACCTGCTCCTGCATGCAGGACATGGGGCGGGGGCATGGCCAGAGGCCTCTGAGGGCCTGCTAGGCCTGGGAATCACACACCAGCACTTGGCCGGCACACGCAACTTACGCCTGCCTAGAGGCAGGCACAAATTAAATAATAAAGGTAGGGGGGAGATTTAAGTAGGGCTGGGGGGCAGGATAGTTAGGGGAAGGGAGGGTAAAGCCATCTGGGCTCCTCTAGGGCTCGGCGCATGCAAGGATCTGTTAAGAGACAAAAATTTGCATATTCATCTGCCGCCCCTCAGGCTAAGAATTCTTTAGTGGTTATTATTAGGAATGAAGTCAATTATCTAAGATTCAGGAAATTAGTTAAAGCCCATACCTTCCCTTTTTAATGGGAGGAATAGGGGCATGTTTTGGTTCATTATATTAAGCTGAGTAAGGAAATTGTGGTAATAGAATATTGTTTTTTGGGGGTAAGGTAGCAGTTGGTAGATTGTATTCTATTATATACTTCTTTTTGTTGTTTTTTATTATTATGTGTAATATGTAAACCACTTTTATTGTTTCAAATTATTTTACTGATTATGCATTATATACATTTTTTAAATAAATACAGAAAATAAATACTGCAATTTTCTAATTGATTAGAAAATAAACAAATAGGCTCCTTTTCAATGTCATAAAGGTACCCAAACAATATTTACCAACATTTTTAGTGCCGCTGAGGTAGATCTTCAAAAAATACGTGCGTGCGTACTTTTGTTCGCGCTCCGTCGCGATCAAAAGTACACCAGATTTTATAAGATACACTCGTAGCCGCACGTATCTTATAAAATCCGGGGTCGGTGTGCACAAGGCTGCGCAAAATTGGCAGCCTGCGCGTGCCGAGCCGCGCAGCCTGCCTCCGTTCCCTCCGAGGCCGTTCCAAAATCGGAGCGGCCTTGGAGGGAACTTTCCTTCCACGTCCCCCCACCTTCCCCTCCCTTCCCCTATCTACCCCACCCCCCAGCCCTACCTAAATCCCCCCCTACCTTTGTTGGGCAAGTTACGCCTGCTTGAAGCAGGAGTAACTTGTGCGCGCCGCCCCGGCATCCCCCGGCACAGGCCGCAGTGCCGGGGGACTTGGGACCGCCCTCCTGGCCCACCCCTGAACCGTTGCCACGCCCCTGGACTCGCCCCGGACTGCCCCCTGCCCCCAGACATGCCCTCTGGACACGCCTCCTCCCGCCCCTTTTAGGAAGCCCCGGGACTTATGCACGTCCCGGGGCTTTGCGAGCGCCAGCAGGCTATGCAAAATAGTCGCGCCGGTGTGCGAGTGCCCTGCGCGCGTAAATCTGGGAGGATTTACACGTGCAGGGGTTTTAAAATCGACTCCACAGTGTATTACATCTTAGCAAATATCATGGGAACTTAACTGAATAAGGACAAAATATATTTAATAGAGATGTGCATTTGTTTTAGCCAATATTGTCCAATTTGGCATGTATCAGGATTTTCCCATTTTTTTTGCGAAAAATTGTTTTTCATGTTAGCGCGCGCTAACAAAAACCGTTAGATTTTATTACTTTTTGTTAGTTTTTGTTAGCGCGCGCTAACCCGAAAAACAATTTTTCACGAAAATAAACCCTGAACCGCCAAAAACGACATTTTCCGCGGCGGCTGAAAAATGAAGAACAACAGAAACACAAAAAACGATTCACATCTCTAATTAAATAGTGTCAAATACACCTCAGACATAAAGTCAGAATTTAATTTTAACTCAGATGCTTGTTGCAATATAACAACAAGTGAATCTAAACTAGCATATAGTATTTTTGAATTTGAACTTCAGTCAGTTGACTTGTAAGCAGTAAGCACTGTTAGGAATAATGTTTGCAGGCAATTTGCTTTCACAATATTAGGGTTTACTTGTCTATAGTAAGACTTTTCCAAAATCTTAAGCTAAGTTTTTCATTGGCAGCATAATAAAAATAAAGTATTTTGTTCTGAATTCTGTTTTTAGAAGCCCATATTACTGTCAGGAACAATGTTGTGTTTCCATGATTTCAAATATCACTTGCTATAGAAAACTGCAGTTCCATATTTTGTGTAGATAAGGAAAAACAAGTGTCAGTCACAGATGCAGGTGCGAATAAACAGATCACTATAGCTTCACTCTTTATTCAACCACAAGATATTTTTTCTCATGATTTCAGAGCCAAAGAAAAGAGTAAAGTTCAGCTTCTTTCCTCAATCACTGAATCAGTATGAGTGCCTCTGCTGGATGTTATGATAAACACCTGTCACTTTCGTAGCACTAATTTTGTCTAAATTACTACCTCAAGGGTTTAAAATATCAGGAAACCTTGTTCTGCTGGGTATTAAGTTGATGCTTTTGATGAGATTCATCATTTCCAAGCTGCTTACCATTACCAGTTGCCTCAACCACCTGGGAAATTCTAACTGCCTAAAACAGTTATTGCATTCAGCACACTGGTAATTGGTGCAAATTTTATTGGGAATAAAATGATCCTCTTTTTCTTCTTGTAGCTGCACATGTGCTTTGTTGATGTTCCTGTATTTTTGATCATAATTAATAGGGATGTGCTGTCATTTTAAATGACATAGACAATGTTAAGAGCTTTGTCTATATCTTTTCATATTGCTTATAAAATGCAACAAAATAAACCCCCCACAAAATTTGGTTTTCAAATTTCTTTGATTTAGTGCACATTATTGATTTTAGTGCATACTATTTCCATTAAGGACACACTTCAAATAGTATGCAGTAAATGTAAATAAAGCACACTAAATTTTATAATGCACTGTAAAATGTTACAGTCAGATTAAAATTGATAAGGGGAACAGTTTGTTTGCTTCATGAAACCAAATGGTTCTCTCTCTATATTGTAAAATTTTGTGTTGCCAAGATTTCAAGTACTATTGTGGGAGAATTTGCCACCTGATAACTAAGCAAGTGTATATTTAGAATTTCCCAAACCATGGTCTTTTTGGAAAGAGGCCTGTCATTTTGGGATATGCGGAGTTTGAGTCTGCCAAAGCTGCTTAATTCTTTTACACGGGGCATGGTAAGTGGCAAAAGTGTGGTCTGAATCTGCCAATATATATTTCTTTCACTTAATTCAAAACCAGATATATAAACTGGGGATCTGGTTGTCTGCTGCTGTGCTGAGGAGATGACTGCATGCATAGCACAATGTTCTTTTGAAAGAAATTATGATTTCATTGCATTAATTGGTGATTTGATATTGTGTCATTCTTGTAAGGCAGGTAAGAGAAAGGACATTTAGGCATAGGCAAAATGCAGTAGCAGGAAGGCACTATAGGAAGGCAGTTACTTCTATTTCTGCTTAACATATAACTCATTGTCTGCTTTGCCTTTAACATGAGAAATTACTTTATTGTGTCTATGGTCATTGATTCTTGCAGAAGCACATTCAGCTATCTAAGGTCTCAGTGTGTATGGGTGTGAATACTCGGCCTTGTTTTCAGAGGTCCACTGGCCTCAGTGTCTACCCTAATTACATTATCTCAGTGTTAGTGATAGGGTCAATATTTCACTTGCTTTAAGCTACTCATTCCCCAGATGGTCAGCCCATAGGGGCAGATTTTCAAAGGGATACACGCGTAACCCCTGAAAAACTGCCCCTTCCACCCCCTGTGCGCGCCGAGCCTATCTTGCATAGGCTCGGTGGCGCGCACAAGCCCCGGCACACACGTAAGTCCCGGGGCTTTCCTGGGGGGGCGTGTTGGGGGGGGGCATGTCGCAGCTGGCGCGTCATCGGGGGCGTTCTGGGGCGGGGCTGTAGGCGTGGTTCCGGCCTGGGGGCGTGGCTGCGGCCTCCAGATCAGCCCCCGGACCGAAACATGGCGCGCCGGCAACTGGCTGGCAGGCGTAACTTGTAAAATAAAGGTAGGGGGAATTAGGGCTGGGGGGTGGGTTAGATAGGGGAAGGGAGGGGAAGGTGGGGGGGGGGCTGAAAGGAAAGTTCCCTCTGAGGCCACTCCGATTTCGGAGCGGCCTCGGAGGGAAGATGGCTGCGTGGCTCGGCATGCGCAGGCTGCCGATTTTGCGCAGCCTTGCGCGTGCTGACCCTGTATTTTATAACATGCACGCGGCAGCGCACGCATGTTATAAAATTGGGAGTATATTTGTTTGCACCAAGTTGCGCGAACAAATCTACTCCCGCGTGCACCTTTTAAAATCTACCCATAGTTTTAGTATATGCTCATTGCCACTCTACAGTAAGAATATACAGAGGAAAATTTTGTATTTTAGTTTGTTCAAATTTTTATTTTTTAGGGCACCTCCATTCATTTTATTAGTTTCAAACAAAAAAAGTTTAATTTTCTCATTTTATTTGTTCATTCATTTACCATTATAGTCAATGGGGAAAGCAATGCAGCATATTTTGGGTTCACAAAATGGGATTTTCTAATCATCTCTAATGAAAATAGTGGATAGATATCAGAAGAGTGAAGTTATCCCAATGAAGCAAGACTATGTTGACATTGCACCAAAAGTGGCATAAAGAGTTCAAGGAACCACAATGGGGCAAACTAATACCATCAGCGGAAGGAGTCCTCCAAGGCACCATCAAATGAGCAGAACAGGAGCAAGACTGGTCAGATCATACCAAGGCCACAAAAAAAGTCAAAGGGCCCTAACAACAGTGGCATGAATTCCCCAAGGCAGTATGAGAAGAGCAAAGTAGCATGAAGTGTGCTCAAGGCCCATAAAGGGGGAAAAAAGCACTGAAAGAGATAGAAAATCTCTAAGGCATTGATAGAGAATGAAAGCAAATGAAAGAATTAGGGATGTGAATCGTTTTTTGACGATTTAAAATATCGTCCGATATATTTTAAATCATCAAAAATCGTTAGGGCCACGATACAATACCAATTCCCACGATTTATCGTCAAAAAATCGTAAATCGGGGGAAGGGGGAGGGCAGGAAAACCGGCACAATAAAACCCCCTAAAACCCCCCCCCCCAATGCCTTAAATTACCTGGGGGTCCAGCGGCACACTAAAACACGGCACACTAAAACACGGCACACTAAAACCCCCTAAAACCCACCCCGACCCTTTAAATTAAATCCCCCACTCTCCCGAACCCCCCCCCCCAAATGCCTTAAATTACCTGGGGGTCTGTAGCCTTAAATTACCTCCGTAGCGGCGGTCCGTAGCTAAATCGGGGGAAGGGGGAGAGCAGGAAAAGCGGCACACTAAATCGTGTAGTCTTCAGCCGACGCCATTTTGCAAAATGGCCGCCGCAAAATGGCGGCGGCCATAGACCAAAACGATTCGACGCAGGAGGTCGTTCCGGACCCCCGCTGGACTTTTGGCAAGTCTTGTGGGGGTCAGGAGGCCCCCCCAAGCTGGCCAAAAGTTCCTGGGGGTCCAGCGGGGGTCCGAGAGCAATTTCCTGCCGCAAATCATTTTCCGGACCCCCGCTGAATGACCTCCTGCAGTCGATCTCCTGCCGGCGCCATTTTCCGTACGGAAAACGATTCACGGCAGGAAATCACTCCCAGACCCCTGCTGGACCCCCAGGAACTTTTGGCCAGCTTGGGGGGGGGTCCGGAATGACCTCCTGCGTTGAATCGTTTTGGTCTATGGCCGCCGCCATTTTGCGGTGGCCATTTTGCAAAATGGCGCCGGCTGAAGACTACACGATTTAGTGTGCTGCTTTTCCTGCTCTCCCCCTTCTCCCGATTTAGCTACGGACTGCCGCTACGGAGGTAATTTAAGGCTATGGACCCCCAGGTAATTTAAGGCATTTGGGTGGGGGATTTAATTTAAAGGGTCGGGGTGGGTTTTAGGGGGTTTTAGTGTGCCTTGTTTTAGTGTGCCCCTGGACCCCCAGGTAATTTAAGGCATTTGGGGGGGGGGGGTTCGGGAGGGTGGGGGATTTAATTTAAAGGGTCGGGGGTGGGTTTTAGGGGGTTTTAGGGTGCCGGCTCACAATTTTAACGATTTTCACGATACTTTACACACCCAAATGGCAACAATACGATTCCCTCCCCCTCCCAGCCGAAATCGATCGTTAAGACGATCGAGGACACGATTCACATCTCTAGAAAGAATAGCATGAAGATACCAAATCATAGTGAGAGGCACAAAGCAGCTACCCAAAGTACCAAGAACACACCAAGTCTCCAGATTAGGGGCAAAGAGCACAAACCAAATTGGTAGAAAGCCCTAGGCATGGAAAAGCTAGAGGAAACCCCTGGAGGAGGATTGATATCATTTTGGAAGCAGCTGGCTATTTGGGCTTGGAGTTGGTCTTCACTAGAGGCTAAAATGCTACCAACTAGAGGTACCAAAATGCTCTTTAGCTGTGTACTGTTTAATAATCTTGTGATTTAAGGAATACAGTACATGATTCTTCTTCTGAATCAATTTTTGTTAATACTGCCTTCATTATTTCAGAAGCAGTAATCATGGAGGAGTGTGGTCGTGGTGGTTCTAGGATCTACACTTCTTCATCCTCTGCCCTTTGATGTGGTATAATCTATAAAACGCTGAATATTAGGTAAGACCAATAATTGCAAGGGCAGTAAAGAAATGGAGTTTGAAAAAAATGTCCAAGAGAGCATAAAATTGTTAAAGATAACTGGATGGTTAAAGCCTTTTTAAAGCATTGGATGGCCAGGGCAAAAGCAAGAGATGGTAAGTAAGATAGGGGAATTATATTTGGAAGGAAACTTGTAGAAAGCCAGAGCAGCAGAGAAGCACCATAAGGTACCAATACTAGGTTGGAGAGGTAGCAGTAGCAGCAGTGGTGTTGGCAATTATTAAAAACTGAAATACCAGAAGCAGAGCAATACAGCAGTAAGAGTAGCCATAAAACTCCCAAGGTGTACCTCAAAGGCTGAAAAAGAGTAAGAATGGTTTCAAAAGCCTGAGGAATGGTGCAGCAGACATGCAAAGCAAAGATGGAAATGGAAAGACCAAGAATTGGAAAGTACCATAAGGGAAGGGGTTTTGGACAGAAGCTTAGAAATAGCTAGAGTGGGCAATGTCTGTCTCAGTAGGAGGAATGCAGTTGATCCTACCAGTAGGATCTGCTTCTATTAAACAGTAAAGGTCAAGGGTTACTTAGAGTGGTATGCAAGACCCAAGGCATGCAACATCAAAGGATAGCCAGGGTAAGAGCAAAATTTGGTAAGTACCATACCATAGGGGAAAAGGATTAGGATGAAAACTTATAGACAGCTAGAGCACTGAAGGAAACACCCTAAGTTATCAAAACTGGCTTGTAGCAGCTGTGGCAGAAGTGATGCTGGAGATTATTAAAAACTGATATGATAGAGTACAACCACATAGCAAGAAGAGTAGCCATTAAAGCCTACTTAACTTGATAGCTGAGGCAGAAATAGAATGATATCAAAAGTCCAAAAAGTGGTGCAGCAGGTGTGCAAAGCAACATATGGCCAGGGCAATATCAAGAGTTGACAAATACCATATGGGAAGGGGATCTGGACAGAAGCTTGATGACAGCTAGAGTGGGGGATGCCTGTCTCAATAGAAGTAATGTGGTTGACCCTACCAATAGCTTATGTTTCTATTAAATTGTAAAGATGTAGTAGTACCTGGAGTGGCAGAAAGGGACAAAGGAGTGTTTCAGCAGGCATGCAAAGCAATGGATGTCCAAAGCAAGAACAAGAGTCAGCAAATGCAATAAGGAAAAGTGGATTTGGATAGAAGCTTGAAGACAGTCAGGCTGAGGAATGCCTGTTTCAGTAGGAGAAATGTGTTTCATCCTCCCAGTAGACTAGCATATGTTCTTGTCAAATTGTAAAGAATGAGCCATGCATCTGTTAAGTATAAAATGCTGGTACATTGAAACTGCAAATAGCTCTTTAAATGAGATGGTTCTATCAATTACATGTACAACTGTGGTGACTGACTGCTGTCCTACTTTTATAATGTTGCCTGGTAGAACTCCTTCCACTGTTGGTACTGGTTTGCCCAATTGTGCATCCTTGGGCTCTTCATGCCACTTTTGGTGCAATGTGTATGTGTTTTGTAATATGCTTTGAATATTGAGAAAGTAGTGGAATAGAAGTTTGAATAAATAAATAAATAAATAAGAACAAATACATGTCAATGAGCACTTATCCACAAGACATAGTGCAGGGAATCTCAAACAGCACAAAGATGTCAAAGCTACCAAGGCATACAGTGTGGAGAATCACAAGCAGCACAAAGGCATCCAATACCAAAAGGTATACAGTACAGGGAATCACAAACAGCACCAAGATGACAGAGTGCACAAGAAATACAGTGTGCGAAATTTCAAATATCACAAAGATATCAAAGCTATCAAGACATATAGTGTGGCAATCACAAAAAGCACAAAGACATCAAAGCCCCTAAGGCATACTATGTAGAGAACCACAAATAATGAAAAGACATCACATTGCCAAGGTGTACAGCATAGAGAATCACAGGCAGAAAAAAGACATCAAATCCCCCAAGGACAACAGTGTGGGAAATTACAAATAGCACAAAAAAGATTAAACTCCCAAGGCATGGAGTGTGTCCATTGCAAACAGTACTAAAGTGTCTAAACGACCAAGGTGAGGAGTGTGGTCTATCACAAACAGCAAAAAAAATGTCTAAAATGCCAAGGCATAGAGTACAGTGAATTACAAACAGTACAGAGATGTCTATACCACCAGGACATAGAGTGCAGTGAATCACAAACTGCACGAAAGCATAGACAGACCTCAATAGCAAGATGGTAAAATTTAAAAGAGGTGGGATGGGAAGAGAAACTGCATTTATTTTTTTCATATTTTTTATCTAGGCACAAACCATCCCAGTATATCCAGAAAACAAACAGTATGGGAGAAGTAGTCTGAAATCCAAACAGCAAACAACATAGAGATACCAAAACCCCCATGCTGGTAAATCATATGTATGGCAGGTAGGTTTATTAATATCAGGACCCTAAAGCTGATATATTTGGGGCATGGCACTTAGGCAGGGCAGCAGTAAGAACCCTAAGGAAATGGTGATTGTAATGGTAATTTATTTTTGCAATAACAATTTTCAATATGTCTGTACACCAGTTTTCAAAAACAACTTTAATATATAATGCATCAATAACTATTAATAAAGAAAAAAACATAAAAATCAAACTAAGCAATTGCTGGAAAACTTATAGAAAGAATACATCATGATCTTTGTAACAATAAATATAGAAAGCAAATAAACAAAAGAAAAGCATACCAGCAAATACTTAAAAACATGAGTAAATTAACAAGATTTAATAAACTTCCTAAACTTTAAATTAATATTTTCAATATGTTATCTCTTGGCAAATAATTCAAAGGTTTAGAGGCCTGGTATTTGCTTGGCACACTCAAGAGAAACCTCATGAGGTGACGGTGTCCTTAATAACTTCATTTTTGAAAACCTTAGTAACTGTGAAATTTTGTAAGGTAAAAAAACAAGATTAGCCAAATAATCTGGTTTTACATAGGAAAACACCTTATAAGTAAGACAAAGTACTTTAAACACAATTCTACACCAAAATGGGAACCAATGCATCTTACGCAGCAATGAAGAAACGTGGTCAAAATTAGAGGCTATAAAATTTCCCTAGCTGCTGTATTTTGAAGCAATTTAATGTGTCTAAAATTAGATTATATAATATCTGTATAAACAGAATTACAGTAGTCAATCAGCTTTAGCTAAAAATAGAGTCAGTCTAGAAATTGACCAAAGACTGTAAAAAATGGACCTTGTTGATAAAGAGACTTATTTAGATATCAAGACACAGTTATCTAAGCATCACTATGTACTCATAGTGGTCATGCCTGGTGTTGAAAGCAGTCTTCCTAATGTCCTCAGGCTGTATGCATATGAGATTGTATGCTGCTAGTAGATCCAGTTTCGTGAAGATCTGGGCCCCTTGCAGGCGAGCAAACAATTCACTGATGAGGGGCAATGGATAGCGATCCTTGCATGTGATAGTCTTAAGCCCATGATAGTCGATACATGGGCGTAATCCTCCATCCTTCTTTTTGATGAAGAAGAAGCCCACTCCTGCCGGAGAGTCGGAAGGCCTGATGAACCCTTTCTCTAGGTTCTCTTTGATATACTCGGACATCGCTTGAGTATCAGGAAGTGAGAGTGGATAGGTTCTGCCTTTGGGAGGTGTGGAGCCCAGCAGGAGCTCAATAGGGCAATTAAACTTTCGGAGTGGAGGCAGTGTGTCAGCTTTTTGCATTCAGACGATGTCCTTGAAATCAGAGTACTGAACAGGTAGACTGGGGAGAGTTGTAGTCTTCAAGATGGTAACTACTGGGGACACTTGTTTCAAGCAGTATTTATGGCATTGAGGGCCCCACTGAACCAGCCAGAGGGATTTCCAGTCAAATTAGGATCCATGTACCTGGAGCCAGGGAAGTCCGATGACTGGGTGTTTGGAATGTTTCAAGACGTACAAGGATATTTCTTCCTCAAGGAGGGTTCCCACAGTGAGGTGGAAGGCCACCGTGCGATGCATGATGCATTGGGGAGATGTTCCCCTTGGATTGATGCGGTGAGGAGAGGCACCTTTAGGGGTTGCAGGGGAATTTTCAAGAGGTTGACGATGTTGTCCATGATGAAGCTGCCACTTGCTCCAGTATCAATAAGAGCAGTGGTGGCGAAGGAACGGGATTCCATGGTGAGAGAGACTGGAAGTAAAGGTTAGGAGCCAGTGACTGTAGTGCCCAAGCTCGGGACCCCCGCCGGGCTCAGGTTTTGATGTTTTCTGCCACAGGTGTCCTGAGGCACCACAGTATAAGCAGATGCCCACGGTTGACTTGCATAGGTTCTTCTGTAGATGGAGGTGGTGCCAGTAGAGCCTTTAACTGAGGGCTTAGGGCACATGCTGGGTGTTGAGCAGGAGGCCAGGATGCTTTCACTTCTTGGTGCTGTTAAGCTATTCCGATTCACATCACCACCGATCAGATTTTTTTCCCCCTCTAGCCGAACCTGATCGTTAAGACGATCGGGCACACGATTCACATCCTTAATAAATATTGCTGCAACATTATTTGTCCTCTCTGTGGTTTATGAGCCAAAGTGTCCTGACACATGTCTGAAAAGGATATGAGATCACACAACCAAGAGTTGGTTGTTATATTTATCTCCACCTATTTATTACACAGAGCACAGACATAGACTTGAATGGGGGAAACATAAACAAATGAGCTGAATATCTTTTGTTTCATTCATGGGAACCCCTTCCATTCATATCGGGGGCCTATAAATGAAACAAATATAGATTCAATTTTTAATTATTTGTTTCAAATAAATGCAGACTCCAAACAGCAGGCTATTTTTTCACATTCTTACTGTTTACTCCACCTTACTTTTAGTGGGCACTCTATTGTGTCACTTTTGGCTTTATTGAGAAATCACTTTTTCTGTGTCAAGCCATGTGCTGAAGCACGTGTGTGTGTGTGTGTGTGTGTGTGTGTGTGTATGTTGTGCCCTGTGGCCATTAGCTTCAGTACCAGCATTATTAGTTTTTTTTTTTTTTATTTCTGGTGTTAGGGTCATTACTTTTTCACTCACTTCAGGATACTCATCATTTCACAGGCAGAAATACATAGATGTACAATATAAGGGAAAAGCGTGAAATCAAATTTTAATAAATAAATATGGATATGCCTGCTGCATACAAAAATAGTGAACCTCATGAGACAATTAGTCTCCCAGGAAGTGGCATAGGTGATGGACCATCAGGCCACCTGTGAAATGCCTTTCCATACGCACCTACACACAGCCACATTCTCGCACATTCCCAAGATGGAAGATGGAATGCATAGAAGTGAGGCTGGCCTTCAGTATTCAATATGGTTTAACAGTCTGTTTTACAAAATCCTTTATTTCTCTGTTTGTCCTATCCATCTTTCTGCAGGTCCCCCTAATATGTTCTCAGTATCAATTGCTACAATTACAAATCTTTCATCCTTTCAAGGATTACAATGGGCAATATATCACTAATTTACATATCTATTTAGTTACATGAGATATAAACTCCTTCCAAATGCTAGTAATTCATTCTTTATAACTCCCCCATCCTTGCAATCCATCCACAACAGCAGATAACAACTAACATCATACAGGATACATTTCACTTATTGTCAGCATAGTGTGAAAACTAGACAATTTTTCTCCTTCCTTAGACCTTTAGTATGATGTGCATGTCTTTTTCAAAAAGTTCCTAGTCAAGACTTGTAGTTATGGTGGAAAGACATTCCTTCAGTCTAGAAGAGCCTCCGTCTCCACCATCAGATCTTCCAAATTCAGAGAGGAAAAAAAGACCAGCTTTGAAAAAGCACTATGTATTTAATGCGACATCTCATGCCTATGGATTGTATGATTTTATAGTGCGAAACTTATGGGAAAATGGCAATTTCAAAGAAAACTTATTCATCTGGTGTAATGATAGATTGATTAGATGGATCCTTCTTCCTATTGTTGCTCTGACTTGCTCCTTCATTTTCAGAGGATGATCTATGGTTTCTGCAAGGTTAGCACTCATGGCTGTTGGTACCTCACAGTCCAATTTTACAGTCCAGTACACATAATAAACAACTTGTAGATCTTCTAAAAGGTCAGTGTTTTGAGCTGGACACTGTAAGCTCATTTTTAGGAGAAAAAAAAAGATGTGTTCCGTTTCAGAACAAATTAATATTTGGACTGCATTATATCATTTTTGAAGAGATGTCTAAAACTAAATGAATTACCCAAGAAATATTTGACCTATTCTTTTCTCACGTTGACTTCAACCTTTCCTCAGTGGTACTGAACTGTACTAATATTTAATAGAGATGTGAATCGTGTCCTCGATCGTCTTAACGATCAATTTCGGCTGGGAGGGGGAGGGAATCGTATTGTTGCCGTTTGGGTGTGTAAACTATCGTGAAAAATCGTTAAAATCGTGAGCCGGCACACTAAACCCCCCTAAAACCCACCCCGACCCTTTAAATTAAATCCCCCACCCTCCCGAACCCCCCCCCAAATGCTTTAAATTACCTGGGGATCCGGCGGTGGTCCAGAACGGTGGCGGTCCGGAACGGCCCCCTCAATAGAATCGTGTTGTCTTCAGCCGGCGCCATTTTTCAAAATGGCCGCCGCAAAATGGCGGCGGCCATAGACAAAAACGATTCGACGGAGGAGGTCGTTCCGGACCCCCGCTGGACTTTTGGCAAGTCTTGTGGGGGTCAGGAGGCCCCCCCCAAGCTGGCCAAAAGTTTCCTGGGAGTCCAGCGGGGTTCTGGGAGCGATTTCTCGCCGCGAATCGTTTTCGTACGGAAAATGGCGCCGGCAGGAGATCGACTGCAGGAGGTCGTTCAGCGGGGGTTCCGGACCGCCGCTGAACGACCTCCTGCACTCGATCTCCTGCCGGTGCCATTTTCCGTACGAAAACGATTCGCGGCGAGAAATCGCTCCCGGAACCCCGCTGGACTCACAGGAAACTTTTGGCCAGCTTGGGGGGGGCCTCCTGACCCCCACAAGACTTGCCAAAAGTCCAGCAGGGGTCCGGAACGACCTCCTCCGTCGAATCGTTTTTGTCTATGGCCACCGTCATTTTGCTGCGGCCATTTTGAAAAATGGCGCCGGCTGAAGACAACACGATTCTATTGAGGGGGCCGTTCCGGACCGCCGCCGTTCTGGACCACCGCCGGATCCCCAGGTAATTTAAAGCATTGGGGGGGGGTTCGGGAGGGTGGGGGATTTAATTTAAAGGGTCGGGGGTGGGTTTTAGGGGGTTTTAGTGTGCCGGTTTTCCTGCCCTCCCCCTTCCCCCGATTTACAATTTTTTAACGATAAATCGGGGGAATTGGTATTGTATCGTGGCCCTAACGATTTTTTGACGATTTAAAATATATCGGACGATATTTTAAATCGTCAAAAAACGATTCACATCCCTAATATTTAATCTTCAGGCCTGCAGGAGAAGAGCCCTTCCTTCTCCCACTGGATTTCATAGACACTTTTGGGGATTAGAGCATGGTGGTGGTGGGGAGAGGATTTAGGGGTGGGAATGGGCTATTTAGTTCCCTGAAATGCCATACTTTTTCAAATCAGGAGGAAGAGGCCATTCAGCTCAATTCAGTTTTTCATTTATTGGGGACTAGAGGGAGGGGCAATCAGTTGCAGCTCTCCACTATCTGTTGAATAGAGCAGCTTTTTAGAACTGGAAGTTGTTATTGGAGGTTTGATACTGATATACTGGACCACTCACCAGTACCAATCTAATACGGACTGAGTGTTTTCTTTCACACACGCTCACTCATGTTGACAGAGTTCATGTCAATGATTCGCAAACACAATGTCAACTTTCTAAGCAAAGTTAGCAGCTTACCAGGGGCATAAACTTTCTCCTGTCTGGCTATCCCTCATAGTGCAGACAAAAATCTCTCTCTCTCTCTCTCTCTCTCTCTAACACGTGCACACACACACACACACACACACACAGTTTATGTGTGCACACAGCTGACTGACTCCTTTTGCTCATATAAAACGAAACATGTTAGACTAAGAAGAAACTGACAAGACTGGCAAGGCAACATGTTTGTTCATTGCAATCTATATCTTCAGTACACTGTGCAGACTCAGATGGACAGAAACTCTTCTGTTCACTTCTTCTGTCTCCTCTGCCATGCCCCAGTGAACAGGCAGAAATCAGTGCCTCTGTCTCTCTCTCACAGTGAGAGCACTGTGACTGCAGCAGTGAAAATAACTAAAAGCCCATTGTCAATGCCAAAATTCTTCTTTTTCTTTTTTTTATGTTTCTTTCACTGTATGAAGGCTTCAGTAAAGACAACCTTTCCCTTTGAAATTCAGCAAAGAAAATGGAGTTTGCACATGCTCAGATGTTTTAGTAGGAGAACATCAGTACATTTAATCCAGATTCCATATAAAGGTTAGATTAAAAAAATGTTCCATCTTGATAGGTCCTCTGTATTTTCTACTTGCCATCTTCTCTCACCTTGGCTCTCTCCAAGCTACAAAATCACACAGGCATTGCTTAGTTGTTAAAGTTACCAGTCTCACTGTAGCACTTTTACATGGGCCATAGACTTAAATGGGAAACATAAATGAATGAAACAACAATTTTCATTTATTTTGGGGGCACCCACTATTCTTTCTTTTGGGGGGGGGGAGGGATACAAATGAAATTAAAATTATCTCATTTGTTGCGTTTTACCTTTTTGTTTCAAATGAATGCATGTCCCTAATGCAAGCATCTTTCTAGATTTTGTCATTACCTTATCCAAATGTTTAGCCACCTTGAGATCATTAGATATATTCACTCCAGATATCACTCTTGTTTCATGTAGGTTAGCATTTGACTCTCTCCTGTAATGACTCAATGTTTCATGGTTAATGTTACATGTTTATTGTTTAATGTTCTATGTTTAATATAAAGCTTATTGCTGCATTACTTTCTCTGTAAACCGATAAGATGTTCAAAACAATTGTCGGTATATTAAAAAAAATCCCGTTAAATAAATAAATAAATAAATAAATACAAAGAATGATTTTACCTGCTATACTTTACCCATCCCTTGCGTTTTTACAGCTCAAATGCAAAGCCCTGCACTTTTTAGCATTAAATTCTTGTTGCTATATTATAGGCCATTCCTCAATTCTAAATTACTAAGCTCCAAAACAGAAGAATTTTCAAGTAAATATACTGCCCCAAATAAGATGGAAATTGTTAAAGACTTTGTATATCCTCCACTCACATAACCACTGCCAAGAATTGTAATGACAGTGAAACTCTTCCTTAACCATCTGAGGGTAAATTAAATATTTGGTCATTGCCTTCTACTTTTATTTCTTGGGAGTTAAAGGAGTAATTTTCTATTTATGTTTTACTTAGGAAAACATCCAATACGATCTGCCTTAAACTGTGTGAAAAACCTGTCTTAGAAGTCCAGTAATACACTCTGTTATACTTATGCATTATCGACAAGTAATATAATATCTTTATATCCAGAAATATAAGAGTTAAGGATATGAAAATCAGCTAGCTTCGAAGAGAGACTTCATTTACCATTTATGTTTTTGCAACAGAAAGTTTCTGCTTAGGTCTTTTAGGCAGGAAGGAAATACTTTAAGGACAAAAGTCACCTAGACTAACCCACACATTTCCAAGCAAGTTAAGATAATTACTTAAAATATTAAAATGTCTGAATGGTCACAATTTGAAAGGGCAGGGCTTGTCTATCTCTATATGACACATTTCATTATAATTTACGAATGCTAATTAATAAATGTTTGCCCATGATTAGATTAGTAACAAGCAATCAAAAATTATGTAGGAAATGCTAAACTGTCAGTATGCAAACCCTGCCCTTTAAACATCAGACTGCTTTCCTTCTGGGGCAAATCCAACCAATCTCTTTTTTTATACATGCTTCTCATGTCTTTGGTCACCAAAGATCAATGTGATATGAAAGATTAATTATTCATGTTGTTGAATGGCATGGGATCTTGAAACCACTTACTGTAGCTAATATTTCCTAAAAGAAAGAGAACACTAATCAAGTATCAACATATTTACAGTTCAACAAATGTTAATTGAAAAAATATATCTGTTCAGGACAGTAATACATGCATTTCTCTGTCTCTGTTTATAATATTAGAAAATATTTATTTTTTTCAAATTTCCATACATAGTTTTGAAAATTATTAACTCTACTTGACAGTTTTATGTTTTGTCAATAGTAAAGTGAACAATGTCTTCTTTAGCTTATTGAATCCTTCCTGAATATATATATATATATATATATATATATGCATAAGTAGATGGAGAAAGGCTTTGTAAATGTCAATAACACATTTCCTTATTTTGTGTTGAACAAGTTTAGAAAATCATGGATATTACCCAATAGTTCAATAACAAAACCCTAAACCTGAATAATGACATAGAAGTAAAACTTAGTTAAAATAAGTTACAGTAGAGTTAGTAGATTTTCTGTATTATGCCAGCTCTAGTTCAATGAGGTTTAGATCAATTATGAGTTAATTTGGTGCCACTGGGGAGGATCTGCTGATCAGAACTTTTTTCCTCTTCCAGAAGAACACATCTCAGCATCTGGACATCATTGCTGATCTTCATGAGGACTACATGTTAGCTTCATGGACCCTTGAGCCGGCTGGGACGGATGGTGATGCTCTGTTGGAAGGCCCACAGTGGACATCGAAGCCAGGAGGTGGCACAGGAGAGAGGACTCGAAGAATCTTCAGCACTGGAATTCCAAGGTCCGAGGTCCTCCCGGGAGGAGCCCATGAGGACACGGACCTCTTGGACTTAGGTGCGTTCCTCTACGACCAAAGATATGAAGGGGCGTCCCGGAGAGAGAGGCCGAGGTCAACTGGAACTTCACCCTTGGAAGCCCGCCTTTGACCTCACTATCACCTTTGACCTCACTATGTCACAGGGAGCGGTCAAAGGTGATCGGCTCCATTTTGAAACTCCAGCACCGGCACCGAGGGTATGATTGAAGGGATGGCTCCTGGACCCCCTGCTAGACCACCAGGTACATGTAAAAGGTTTTTGGGGGGGTCGGGAGGGTGGGAGAAGCAAAGGGGTAATTTGTAAAGGGTCGGGGTGGGTTTTTTTTTTATCGGGCCATCGGCGCCATTTTTATCAGTGGTAGCCAAAATGGCGCCGATGGCCCAAGAGCAGGAGATCGCACCGGGACCCCCCCCCCTACTGGACCACCAGGTAATTTAACATTTTGGGGGGGGGGTTCGGGAGGGTGGGAGAGCAAAGGGGTCATTTGTAAAGGGTCGGGGTGGGTTTTTTTTATCTGCTCAGGCCTCACTAAAAAATTAACAATGTGAATTGGAATCGGAACCGATTCCAATTCACATCTCTAACGATACGATTTTTTTTCTCCCACCATCCGAACCTGATCGTTAAAACGATCGGGCACACGATTCACATCTCTATAGGAAACCATTCATAATTATAACAAAAACTAAGTTGGGGTGACTGACCACCTGCAAAAGTGAAGTCTTTAAGATCATGAGAGGTCTTGAACGAGTAGATGTGAATTGGTTATTTACACTTTCGGATAATAGAAGGACTAGGGGCCATTCAGTGAAGTTAGCAAGTAGCACATTTAAGACTAATCAGAGAACATTTTTTTTTCACTCAATACACAATTAAGCTCTGGAAGTTATTGTCAGAGGATGTGGTTAGTGCTGTTAGTGTAGCTGGGTTCAAAAAGGTTTGGATAAGTTCTTGGAGAAGTCCATTAGCTGCTATTAATCAAGTTTACTTAGGGAATAGCCACTGCTATAAATTGCATCAGTAGCATGGGATCTTCTTTGTGTTTGGGTAATTGCCAGGTTCTTGTGGCCTGGTTTGGCCTCTGTTGGAACAGGATGCTGGGCTTGATGGACCCTTGCTCTGACCCAGCATGGCAATTTCTTATGTTCTTATGTTCTTATGAAATCAAATTGTGGCCAATGATATTGGTTTTCAATACATTTGATGATGCAGACATTTTGCCAGACTCATTGTTTCGTCATGCCAGAACCCTATCTAGAAGCGCAAACCTCCTTTAAAATGATAGTGCTTTTTAAATTGAAGATAGAGAATAGTTAATTCACAGATAAAAAGAAGAATTTTAGAATTCTAACATAGAAACATAGAAATGACGGCAGAAGAAGACCAAGGCCCATCCAGTCTGCCCAGCAAGCTTTCACACTTTTTTTTTCTCATACTTACCTGTTTTTTTTCTCATACTTATCTGTTACTCTTGGCCCTTAGTAACCTTTTGGTTATGTTTCCCTTCCTCCCTCCATTAATGTAGAGAGCAGTGTTGGACTGCATCTAAGTGAAATATCTAGCTTAATTAGTTAGGGAAAGTAACCACCGCTATAAGCTAGCTACACCCATGCTTGTTTACCCCGACTATGTAATTCAGTCCTTGTTGGTTGTCGTCTGTATATAGATCCACTTTTCTTCCTTCCCCCCTGCCATTGAAGCAGAAAGCTATGCTGGATATGCATTAAAAGTGAAGTATCAGACTTTCTCCCTTGCCGTTGAAGCAGAGAGTAATATGCATTGAAAGTGAAGTACCAGACTTTCTCCCCTGCCGTAGAAGCAGAGAACTGTGTTGGGTATGCATGAAGTATCAGTGTTTCTCCCTTGCCGTTGAAGCAGAGAGCTATGCTGGATATGCATTGAAAGTGAAGTATCAGGCTTATTTGGTTTGCTGTAACAAGCAAGCTACTCCCTGCTTTTTTGTGAATGGAAATCCTTTTTTTTCCCCCCACATTACCTCTTGCCGTTGAAGCTTAGAACAATGTTGGAGTCACATTAACTGTGTATGTTTATTGAATAAGGGTATTATCTCCGGTAGTAGCCGTCATTCCCGCGAGCCAACAACTCTTCATACACATCCTCTAGACTTTATGGATCCACAGTATTTATCCCACACCCCTTTGAAGTCCTTCACAGTTCTGGTCTTTAACACTTCCTCAGGAAGGGCATTCTAGGCATCTACCACCCTCTCCATGAAGAAATACTTCCTGATATTGGTTCTGAATCTTTCTCCCTGGAGTTTTAAATCATGACCCCTGGTTCTGCTGATTTTTTTCCGATGGAAAAGGTTTGTCGTTATCTTTGGATCATTAAAACCTTTCAAGTATCTGAAAGTCTGTATCATATCACCTCTGCTCCTCCTTTCCTCCATGGTTTACATATTTAGATTCTTCAATCTTTCCTCATAAGACATTCAATGAAGACCCTCCACCTTTTTGGTCGCCCTTCTCTGGACCGCCTCCATCCTGTCTCTGTCCCTTCATAGATACGGTCTCCAGAACTGAGCACAGTAGTCCAAGTGAGGCCTCACCAAGGACCTGTATAAGGAGATAATCACTTCCCTTTTCTTACTCGATATTCCTCTCTCTATGCAGCCCAGCATTCTTCTGGCTTTAGCTACCGCCTTGTCACATTGTTTCACTGACTTCAGATCATTAGACACTATCACCCCTAGGTCTCTCTCCTGCTCTGTGGACATCAGCCCTTCACCCCCCATCGAATACAGTTCTTTCGGATTTCCATACCCCATATGCATGACTTTGCACTTCTTGGCATTGAATCTCAGCTGCCATATCTTCGACCACTCTTCCAGTTTCCTTAAATCCCGTTTCATTCTTTCCACTCCTTCTGGCGTGTCCACTCTGTTGCAGATCTTAGTGTCATCCGCAAACAGACAAACCTTACCTTCTATCTCGTCCGCTATGTTGCTCACATAGATATTGAACAGGACCGGTCCTAACACCGATCCTTGCGGCACTCCGCTCAACATCGCTCTCTCTTCAGAGTAAGTTCCATTTACCATCACACATTGTCGTCTGTCCATCAACCAGTTTGCAATCCAGACCACCACCTTGGCACTCACTCCTAGGTTTTTCATTTTATTCACCTGCCTCCTGTGCGGGACCGTATTAAAAGCTTTGCTGAAATCCAAGTAGATGACATCAAGCGCTCTTCCCTAATCCAATTCCCTAATCACCCGGTCGAAAAAGTCAATCAGATTTATCTGACAGGATCTTCCCTTGGTGAATCCATGCTGCCTCTGGTCCAGCAATTCTTCAGACTGTAGATAATTCACTATTCTCTCTTTCTGCATCGACTCCATCACTTTACCACCACCGAGGTGAGGCTAACCAGCCTGTAGTTTCCAGCCTCCTCTCTGCTCCCACTCTTGTGAAGAGGAACAACCATCGCTCTTCTCCAATCACTCGGCACCACTCCTGTTTCTAGTGATCTATTGAACAGGTCGCGCAGTGAACCCGCCAGCACATCTCTGAGCTCCCTCAGTATCCTGGGATGAACCTCGTCAGGCCCCATGGCTTTGTCCACATTCAGTTTTCCCAATTCTTCTCACATATTCTCCACTGTAAACAGAGTTACATCTACTCCACTCCCCTCCAGTTTCTTGTTAACTAGCAATGGTCCTTCACCTGGGTCCTCTTTAGTGAACACCGAACTGAAGTATTCGTTTAGTATTTCTCTACACAATGATCCTTTTCACCTTTCAATTTCACTATATCACTTTGAACTTTTCTCCTTTCTCTGATGTATCTGAAAAATGTTTTATCACCTCTCCTTACCTCTTTGGCAATCCTTTCTTCCGCTTGACTTCCTAATACTTCAATAAGTCCATCAATTCAACTATGATCCCACAACCCTTTATTGTAGGAAATTCTACAACCTCAAGTGGATGTTGCCCTTTTTGCTCAAGGTCAGCTGACCAGAAAACTTGTAAACCATTTGAAGATTGTCAGTAATTTATTTTGCTGATATATAAAGCAATAAATCAAAGCTGCTGTATAATATAGTAAGCAAAAGATAGGTAAAGATTTTGAAAAAAAATTCCTACTTTGGTAGTATTTGTGACTTGGATTGGCCACTGTTGTAAACAGGATACTGTCTTGATGGACCCTTGCTCTGACCCAGTATGGCATATCTTATGTTCTTATGTTCTTATTTTGAACTCAAGACTTATCAAATTATTTATTTCAAATTTTGGCACTTTTGAAAATAGTTCAATTTTTTTTCTGCATTGTGATAAAAAATACTCTTTTAATCAGTAATATGAATATTTTCTAAGTAGCATTTTTTCTCATCACATTACTAATTAATAATTATACATTTGGAGGAGATATAAAGCTGCACCATGACAGCAACAATGTAGTATGTGGGATACAAAACTAACCCAAAGCAACAAATACAATTATCTTTCCAAACCTTGGATGAATATTAAAACACTGGGTGATATATGGTCCATATTTCTAAGAATATCATTTATTCTGAATGGTGTTTCTAAAAGAAATGTTTTATAACGTCACACAGATTTTCCTGGAATTTTGCTGCATGAATATATAATTGTTTACTTACCTCTGATTTAAACTTATATGCTTTGATTTTCAGTTTCGCTTGGAAACCATCAATCATATGTCAGCACATATATAATATTAGAAAGGGACTCCCAAAGTGAATGCCTCAGAGCATCTCCACTGCTGATAACTGAAAGTAGAAAATGGTCAGTTATTTTAGGATTTTAATTGTATACACAAACATTTGATAACATCTGATAAATATCCAAGGTTGGCCCAGTTAAAATAGATTAAATAAAGCTAAAATTTGCTTTCCTGCTGAAATTAAAAAGACAAATGTTCTATATCTGAGCTGATTGATGCTGTGCATTATGATGTATCTTATTTTAAATGAAACAGACAGCTGTTTTGTGCATCTGGAAAAGCTTGAAACCTGTTCCTTCTAGTAGGTTTAATTTACACTCCCATTAATATTTGTCCTTGATCTTCAACTGAAATTATCAAGATGCTTCCATTTGTAAGTGCCTTTTCTTCTGTTAGCATGCCCATGCAACTTTGTAAAGTGAATGTCAGTCTCTTAACACATTTAGGGGTTGATACTGAAATGCTTTTTAGCTAGATACATCTCTATTTATCTGGCTAAGTGGCTGCCATTGAATATCCTGCTAAATAGCCATATAGTCAGTGGATGGGCAGTATGCAAAACTAGGCGGTGCTACCTATCCAGCTAACTTAGGCCTAGAAAAATTGTAATGCTTGGGGTGGTTTTTTATTTAAAAAAATAAAATGTGCCTCTCATGAGGAACTTTGTCAAACACCTTCTGAAAATCCAAGTATACTATATCTACCGGTTCACCTTTATCCACATGTTTATTAACTCCTTCAAAAAAGTGAAGCAGATTTGTGAGGCAAGACTTGCCCTGGGTAAAGCCATGCTGACTTTGTTCCATTAAACCATGTCTTTCTATATGTTCTTTGATTTTGATGTTTAGAACACTTTCCACTATTTTTCCTGGCACTGAAGTCAGGCTAACCGGTCTGTAGTTTCCCGGATCGCCCCTGGAGCCCTTTTTAAATATTGGGGTTACATTTGCTATCCTCCAGTCTTCAGGTACAATGGATGATTTTAATGATAAGTTACAAATTTTTACTAATAGGTCTGAAATTTCATTTTTTAGTTCTTTCAGAACTCTGGGGTGTATACCATCCGGTCCTGGTGATTTACTATTCTTCAGTTTGTCAATCAGGCCTACCACATCTTCTAGGTTCACCGTGATTTGATTCAGTCCATCTGAATCATTACCCATGAAAACCTTCTCCATTACGGGTACCTCCCCAACATCCTCTTCAGTAAACACCGAAGCAAAGAAATCATTTAATCTTTCCGCGATGGCCTAATCTTCTCTAAGTGCCCTTTAACCCCTCGATCATCTAACGGTCCAACTGACTCCCTCACAGGCTTTCTGCTTCGGATATATTTAAAAGAGTTTTTACTGTGAGTTTTTGCCTCTACAGCCAACTTCTTTTCAATTTCTCTCAGCCTGTAGGTGAAAGACAGAAAGAGAAAGAGAAGATGGGGAAAGTGTGAGAATGTGAAGAATGGGGAGGAGGTGAAAAAGAGGAGAAGAAAGGCTATAAAGGAAGTACAATTGGAAGATATAACACTGGTAGGTAGGCAAAAGATGAAATAGGGAGATTGTGAGAACTGGGAAGGACAATAGGGTAAGATATTGATAGATTGGGAAGAGGCAAAGGAGGGAACAAAGCAAAAGTTGTGGATTAATGGCTAGAGAGATAAATAGAGAGGTATACAAGAGCATGAAGAGGATTGTAGGAGAGATAGCCAACTTGGGAATGGTGGAGGATGATAGAGTCAAAAAGAAGACTGTAGTTAGAGATAAGAACAACAGAGCCAGATATCTAGAGATCATTGAGGAGGAGTTAGCGGTCTGAGAGGGAGCAATAGAAAGGGGGATTAGGGTCAAAAATCTGGGGTAGGGTCAGCTCAAGGGTAAATAGAGCTCTGGGACAAAATTGTCAATAGTGCCCCCAACTCCTGTCCATACATTCTCTCCATCCCTCCAATCATTTCACCTTCCCTTCCCTCCATCCTCTCTCATATCACATATTCAAGGCAATCTCTCTCCTCCAGACATTTTTCCCCCTTCCTCCAGCCAATCTTCCCCCTCCCAGAATTCTCTCTCCTTCAGGCATTGTCTCCCCTTCCTCAGACATCCTTGACTTCTTTTCCCCTCCCTCCAAATATTCACCCACATTCTCCCTCAACCCATTCTCTCCCTTCCTCTGGGATTCCTTCTCTCCTGTCTCCCTCCTTTCTCCAGGCACTCTTTCCCCTTTCTCCCCTTCCTTCAGACATTCTCTCCTTTTATCCCCCAACTTCCCATCCTCCAGGCATTCCCTCCCTTACCCACATACACCTCCTCCTTCCTCCAGGCATTCTCTCTTCATTTCTCCCTTCCTTTCCTCTGGGCATTTTCTCTTGTCTCTCCCTCCAGGCAGGGACAGATTTAGGATTTTGAGCTCTTAGACACTTTTGCTCCTTTAACTCCTTCGACTCGTGTATGGAGCTGTTGCAGGGTAGCAGAGGGCAATTCTCTGCTGAAAGAGATTCAGCAGACCTGGAAGAGAGCAAATCTTAGCCAGATTGTTGCCCCTACATGTTTATATATAAAAAATCTAGAGCAACACTGGGAAGCTTCACATCAGCACATTTAGTAAATAAGAGACCATCATAAGAAAAGAGCTTTTGAAGATTCACTTAATAGTAGTTGTTTGGTGCAAGGACCTATGACCAACTACCTAGGTGTAATTAAGCTCAAAATGTAATCATTGATCTCAGAAAAAACGTTTTGTCCCTTGTTTTTGTTTCTAATAATTTTTCCTTTTGCAAATATAATATTTTTGAAAAAGCACTGAATTTAAAAACGCTTATCTTGTTGCATGATAGAACAGTCCTTTTTCTTTTTGCCCCGTAAAGCCACAATTTAGCCAGACATGTAACGTCTTTTCTTTGAAATCTTCCTCAGGGATGACTTGTACAGGTGGGCAGGGCAGTCAGCATAAGAGCTATTCAAAACTATAAAGTACATGCTAAGTGTTATGAAAGCATACATCATCTTATTCACAAGAAAAACATTTTCCCACACACAGAGTGCTTAGGACATGTGCATCTAAAACCCATATGACTGGGAAGCCACTTTCAAGCACAGTATAATCCTCACTTCTAATAAAATAGATATACTGTCCCTCAATGTTTGTCACCCTTGGCACAGACTTAATGGGTACTTATTGATGAATCCAGAGCTGCCTCCGGGTACTCTCTTCATCATCCCCACCTCCCCTTCCTACCCCCAGGCACATTCTCTCTTTTCCTTTGATTCTCTCTCCTCTCCAGGCATTTTCTCCCCCTACCAGGCACTCTCAAAGTACACAATATACAAATCCCATAGTCACTTCAGTAAAAGCAACACAAAACCCAATTAAAAAAAAAAAAACTAAACCTCTATAGCAAACTCCCAATGAGCAAAAAGAAAAAAAAACACATTCTTATGAAAGACAGCACTGAAAATATTACAGTGGTACCTACCTAGTGCATCAATACCCTTCCTATTGGGAAAACAGAATAAGTCAAACTTGTGAAGGAATTTCCAGATAAACTAAACACTAGGTAAAATAACTCTCCTATGTCATACATGAAGAACACATACAGACCCTCATCTAATACAGAACAAGGGACCACAAATTAGAAACAGAGAAATGTAGACAGAAACTGAAGTGGAAATCCCAGGAAGCCAGAATCTGCATACAGTACATCACTGGCAGAAACAGAAATGCATGTCCTCCTGTACTAAGCAAAATACATGTATATCAGAGATGCATATATCCCAGTGCCGACATATTCCAATCACTAAACTTAAAATGTTTTCTATCTTTGCTTTCCGTCCAATTATTTTTTTTCAAATCATGTTTACTTTGGTCATTTTTTTTTGTTTTTTGCTTTCAGTGCCTTTCTCTTCTCTATTTTCCCTTTTCAGGATGTCCTCAATCCTTTCCATTTTCTGTTTTTTTTCTCCTCTCTCTTCTCTCCTATATATATCTGTCTTTCACATTTATCTTTCTCTTTCAACTCATTTCACTTATCTCTGTTCACTCATAGCTAGATTTAATCCTATTCTTCTCCTCTCCCAGTTAACCCTGTCCTTCTCACCTTCATGTTCTCCAATGTTCCCTCTCAGCCCTCTTCACCAATCTTCCGATATATTATCTGGCTCTATTGTCATTATCTCCACCAATTTCTGCCTCCTTTTTGATTCCTTCACCCACCACCATCCCTAAGCTGACTCTCCCCTATCTCCTTACAAGCTCACTTATATATTCATCATCTTTCCCTTCTTACCTTTTCTCTGCGTATTTTATTGCTTTGTGCTCTTCCTCAATTTTCTCAAGCCTATCTTTCTCTTATCCCTATTGCTATTCCTAGTCCTAACAATCTCCCTATTTTCACCTCTCATCTACCTACCAGAATTTTCCCATTCTCTCATCCCCATTCCTATCCCTTCTTGCCCTCTCTTTGATCTCCTATCCATGCCCCCATTTTCATTCCTTCAGTTCCTGTTTCATCCTCTGTCTTTCAGTCACCATCTCGTCCCCTTTTTCCTCTTTCTGTATTCACCTCCTGCCCAGCCCTCTTCTACTTTTTTTTGCTTTTCATCCTCTTACCAACTAAAACTCCTTCCCTGTTGCTCACCCTCTACCCTAGTTCAAGTCCCATTCTTCTGTCATCGTGGGTCCTTTCTCACTCTTTACCATCCCATCCCATGCCCGGCTCCCTCAATCCCAATGCACTCCCTTTCTCTTTCTCCCATCCCATGCCAGGCTCCCTCAATCCCAATGCACTCCCTTTCTCTTTCTCCCATCCCATGCCAGGCTCCCTCAATCCCAATGCACTCCCTTTCTCTTTCTGCACTCCTGTTTCCCTTCAGATTTGATCTGCTCCTCCCCGATCCCCTATATTTTCTTTATCCCCTTCACCCAAATGTTGCTCTCTCTCTCCCTCTCTGTTCCTGGACCTCTAGTACCAGACACCTCTCTCTCCCTTTTCCTCCTTCTTCAGCCTGTGTCCTATCCCTCTATCATTGATCCTCTCTCCTACTTCATCCTCCCATCTCAAGCCCTCCCTCTCCCTCTCTGCCCCCTCCTACCCCATTTACAGTCTCTTTAACCCTGCCCTCCCTACCACCACCCTATGTTGGTTTTCCTTTCCTTCTTCCTCCTTTCTTCGTCCACAGGGGTCCTAGAAGGGAAAACAGAGTTGTTTGTGCAGGATTAAGGTGTTTATTTTTTAATTGCTTGGAGAACAATGAGAAGAGGCTATATGATAAGCATCCCCTGGCTTGTTTAACCAAAGTTCCTAATCTTATACATTACTTAATTGTACAGAAGTCGCATGATTTGTTCTTATATAGAAAATGAAAAGTTACAAGTACAAGGTTTCAGAATTCTTCTTGCAATAAGAATTATTCTGTTAGTCTCCTTCTGCTAACAGATTCTTGTAACATGCCTTTTTTCATAGGTCTAAAAGGGGAGGATTTGGCAGAGATATGCTTCACTGTAAATTGGAAGACTAAACTCTTAATTCTGTGCTTGGCCTAAGATGATGAATTCCTTTTTTACCCAACACTACCATCCCATGTAGGTCTCCTTATCGCCCTACCACAACCTCATAGAGATCTCATTATTTCCTCCCCAAACCACCCCAACCTCTCCCTGCTTCCATCACCCCATACAATAACAATATAGGTCTCCTGCTCTGTGCAACTGATGCTTGGTACCTTCAATTTCACCCTCTCAGCTGTACCCTTAGCTCCTCTTTGGGCCCTCTTTTGTGCAGGCAAGAGTGGCATTTATTAGCACAACAGCTGCCTCTGCTGTATGGGGCCAGTCTCATAGCATGAACTGAAAGATCAATCAGTCTCACAGCTCATACCTGAAGACTGGCCTAGCAGGTTAGAGGAAGCAGATGTACTTTTCAGTACTGCTATTCCTACCAGCTACACAAATAGCAGGGGGCATGGGGTGCTTACCCAACTCACCAGATTTTGTAGAGGCCTCCCCAAGTCTAGGCTTAAGGTTAGAGCCTATTATCACCATTTCTGCCTGGGCAATCAGCAGACCAAACAATTGGGCAATGCTGAGAGTTCCCAAGGTGACCTTCATCTCACAGCACCCCATGCAACCGCCCAGCTTGCACTACTGGAAGGCCAGCCCTGCTCTTAATGTGTCACATATCAAATGCCATCTAGAAAATACAGACAATGAGGGTTATGCCTAATTACAAGAACACAAAATTACCAAATAATGTATCAAATAGTAAAACAATGTTTTTAAAATTCTATTCATTTTAAAGTTGAAATGCACCCCAAAGTATCTAAATATTCTAAATATAAAGTAGCATCTATGCACAAACAGTTATCTAATCCAATTAAGTTCTAAAAAGTGGAACATGAATGCATTCAATAAATAAATAAACTGACAGCAATAATCTGGTAAAAAGTAATGATCCAATTTAATTTTCTTTAATTCTGTACACTGCGTTGGGCAGCTTTTTCAAGCTGGGAAGGTGGTTGAAAAAGTTTTTAAAAAAATAAATTAATTAAAAATTATAACATTTTGGAAGACTCAAAATGCTGAAGACTGATGTAACCCAATTTGTTATTAAAAAAATGTTAATTTCATCAAATGTTCAAAAATAGCATATAGCATTATTTATCAAGCATTTTTTTTCCAATTTGTGCCTATGAGAAAAAAAATGCTTAATAAATCAGGTTTTTGTCATGCAAGTTACAGCAGCATGAGTGCAACTGTTACCTTTTCTTCAATGATGCCCAGTAAAGGCTAATAAAAAAAAAGAGAAAATGGAAGCATTTTGTTTGTTTCTTTTTTCTTAAAATAAATAAGAACACAAAACTTGGGCTACAGTCGAATTATTAGATAAAAGGACAGCACACAACCGCAACTTAGTTCCTGGAAAAAAAAATCAGAATGGTCATTTTAGCTAAATCACTGTTTCTAATCAGATTTCTGTCTCCAGAGTGAACCTTGCTTATGGCTATTCTGCTTCTCCTGGAATAATGGCAGTTGTTGACATGTCTTCTTTTCCAGTAAAAACAATGATAAAGCACCTTCATTCTGATTCTTTAAAATCATATAAAGCCCACTCCATTCCACTCAGTCATGTGGAGTGAACATCATCTTTTTATTACAGAAAATATACTGATATTAAAAAAAAAACTCTACTAAACAATGGTCAGCAGTACTCCATGTTAGGCATATGTATATGTCTACAGTTGACCGAATTACATTAGCCTTCTGGTTCCAAGAATCTAAAAAAACAATACAATTACAGCAGTTAAACTGAGAGAGAAATGAAAAGGAAAGTTTTGAACAGGGGACTCCAAACTTAAATTGCCGAGAGGTTGTAGAGGGAGGTCCTCCTCAGAGTTTACTGAGCTGAAGGGGGAGGCGGGATGAGGGAGCGAGCGCCTCAGAATTGTTACTTGAGAAGGGTTTGAGGTCATGGGGCCATGTCAGGCCCTTTTGGTGATTTGAAATACTGTGAAAGAAGGTAGGCAAGAAGCAGGTTTCCTAAGGGTGTAAGAGAATGGCAGATAGAGAATCAGCAATAATATTTCTAGATTTCTCAAAACTTAGCAATCCTGCAACATCCCCAGCAAACTTATCCCCTACCAATCCCCCTTCCCCAGTATCTGCCCACCTAGGGAAGTAGGAATTAGGGAGGGTGGAGTTTGGATGGATAGCAGGATGGGGTGTTTATGTGTCTGTGGTGCACGCTTTCTCACTTACAACCCCATGCAATTCTTGCTCCCTCTCTACTTCCTTCCCGTTTTTCATCCCTTTCCCCCCATTCCTTGTTCATTTTCCTCTTCTCTGCTCTCTCACTCCCCATTTCTTGCCACATGCCATATTCATGGAATGAGCAAAACAACCATTCTGGAGGCCCGGAATCAGGAAGAAACACTCAGCTTTAGTGAGGAGGACTTCTGTGCTCTGTTCCTCAAAAGTCTGCATCCTTAGGGGACAATGTCCATGTCCTCTCCCCCATGGCTCCAAAGAGATAGCAGTATGGTTGGAAACTCCAGGAACCATCCTATTTATCTGGCTTTCCCTGACAGCCCTGCAGAAATCACAGTTTGGTAAAACTAGTGTCTTCCTTTTAATGTCTTGCACCACCCTCCACAACTGCAGAAAACTCTTTATGGCTGTGCTGAGAGCCTCTCTCCCTATCTTTTAGCCCAGTTGGCTCCACCTACACAAGTAGCACGAATGCCAACAATGCATAATACAGCCCAGAAACAGCAGTGGCCTTGCACTGGTAATCTCACCCATGCTACTCCGATGTGCTACTGTTGCGGTTCCAACTTCAAATGGACACGTGCAAAGCTATGGACATAGCAGTTTATATGATGTTTAGGTTCTATATTAGGTGTCAACACCCAGGAAAGGAATCTAGCGGTCATTGTGGACAGTACTTTGAAATCCTCAACTTTGTGCGTGCTGGCAGTCACAAAAAACAAACTGAATGTTAGGTATTATTAAGAAAATAATGAAGAATAAACACAGACAGTATATAATACTTTTGTATTGCCTTTAACGGTACAATTCTGAATGCAGTTCTGGTCACCATGAAGTCCTTTTTCAAAAAACATTTAGACAGCTTAAGTTATCGTTATCCATCTAAATGGCTTACTGGCTATATTCAGCTCTTATCAGGCTAGATTATAAATTTAGAGGATGAAAAAAGAGCCTTTCGAGGGTGTTTCAGAGAAGGATAAGTTATCCAGCTAACCTAGCGAAATATGGGATGTATCCAGCTAAGTAAGCTAGATAACTCTAAACTTGCTTCTGAGATCCTGATCGTTAAAAATGCAGTTCAGCTGCCTCCTCGCCTTCCCTTCACCCAACTACAATGCAGAATCATGAGACCTGTCCCCCCAACCTGACCCAACCCGCCCCATCCCAGCCAATACATATTTTATCTGTGGCAGGAGCAAGGGAACCGCAGCCCTGCTCCAGCATTTCCAGTGCTGCTCTGACAGCAGCCGCGCTAGAAGAGTAAGCTTACATTGGAGTTTATGCTTCCAGTGCTGTCACTATCAGACCAGCACTTGAAGAGCTGGGAATGGGGCAGTGGGTCCTTCGCTCCTGCCACAGATAAAATAATGTTTGGCTGGGATGGGAAGGGTTGGGTTGGGGAGGCAGGTGCCATGAGTCTTCATTGTGGGTTGGTGGGGGGAAAGGTGGGAAGGCAGCCAAATTGTGAATTTAACAATTAGGATCAAGGACTGGGGCCAAGCAGTAACTCAAGTTTTAAAAAAGTTTTTGGGAAAGGGTGGATGGGGGGGGGAGAGATTGGCAGCCCTGAATTCTGAACCTTTATTTTGTAGAGTAATGAGAGCACTATATAACTGGATATCTTTTAAAGAGATCTGGTTGATTAGCGTGTGATCCAGCCGCATAAAGCCGGACAACAAAATCTTCACTGGCTATATTCAAACATAGCGGATTAGGTTTTTGTTATCCAGCACTATGTAGCCAGAGATCTAGGCATCATAGTGGATAATACATTGAAATCATCTGCCCAGTGTGCTGTTGTGATCAAAAAAGCAAACAGAATGTTAAGAATTATTAGAAAAGGAATGGAAAATAACACGGAGGATTTCATAAAGCCTCTGTATGGCGAGACCACACCTTGAATACTGTGTGCAATTCTGGTCACCACATCTCAAAAAGGATATAGCTGCACTGGAGAAAGTGCAGAGAAGGGCGACCAAAATGATAAGGAGCATGGAACGGCTGCCCATGAGGAAAGACTAAAGAAGTTAGGGCTGTTCAGTTTGGAGAAGAGACAACTGAGGGGGGATATGATAGAAGTCTACAAAATCATGAAAGAACTTGAACAAGTTAATGTAAATCAGTTATTTACTTTCTCAGATAATAGAAAGATCAGGGAGCACTCCATGATGTTAGCAAGTAGCACAGTTAAAACAAATCAAAGAAAATTCTTTTTCACTCAGCGCAGGATTAAGCTCTGGAATTCATTGCCAGAGGATGTGGTTACAGCAGTTAGTGTAACTGGGTTTACAAAAGGTTTGGATAAGTTTCTAGAGAATAAATCCATAAACTGCTATTACGGTAATTAATAAGCAATAGTAGCTTATGATCTATCTAATGTTTGGGTACTTGTGACTTGGATTGGCCACTGTTGGAAACAGGATACTGGGTTTGATGGACCCTTGGTCTGACACAGTATGGCATTATCTATCTTCTTTTGTAGACTGCTTTGTTGTATCCTTCTACAATCCCATCCGAGTTATCCCATCTTGCTTCATTCTTGGTTACACTGAGGTGTTTTGTCCCCAAAATAAAAATGTGAGAAAATAAATAAATACAACCTTCTTCTCCTTTCCCACTTCTATTCTGGTTTTATGACTTGCTACTATTAGTGCCTGCCTTCTCCTGGCTCTGTCATGGTGCCTTGGGGAAAATCAGCCACTTATGGTACCATTTTGCCACTTTACAGTTTTTTGCAGATAAACATTCTACTGAATATATGGGTCAAGTGGTCTGGCTAGCTTTAGCTAGATAACTTGTCTACTAGTTAGCTTACTGAATATGAAACCCCACATGTCAAAAAAGATATAGCAGGAGTAGAAAAGATACAGTGAAGTGAGACCAAAATGATAAAGGGGATGGAACAGCTCCCTATAAGGGAAGATTAAAGAGATTATGGCTCTTTAACTTGGAGAAGAGACAGCTAAGAGGAGAAATGTTAGAAGTCTATAAAATCATGAGTGGAGTGGAATGGGTAAATGCAAATAAGTTGTTTGCTCTTTTAAAAAATAAAAGGACTGAGAAACACCATGAAATATTAAGTTGCACATTTAAAACAAATTGGAGAAAATATTATTTTACTCAATGTACATTTAAGCTCTGAAATTCACTACCAGAGAATAGAGTAAAGGAAGTTAGTGTAGTGGGTTTAAAAAAGGTTGTGGCAAGTTCAGGAAGAAAAATTCCATATACTTTTATTAGACTTTTTTTATCCACTACTTATCCTTAGCTGTTAGCAGAATAAGATCTATCTACTATTTGGATCTTGCCAAGTACTTGTGACCTGGATTGATCACTGTTGGAAACAGAATAATGGGCTTGATTGACAAGGTAAAGGCAAAGCCGTTGGCGCCATTTTGAATACTGGCAGCCGATGGCCTGAGAGGGAGAGATCGTTCCCGGGACCCCGCTGGACCACCAGGAACTTTCGGTAAGTCTTGGGGAGGTCGGGAGGGTTGCAAATAATTAAATTTGAAGGGTTGGGGTGGGTTTGGGGCATCGTTTCGGGCACAGATGAAATAAATAAATTTGGCCCGAACCGCAGGAAAACGAAATTTTCTGCGGCGGGCCGATAATGAAGGTCGGACCAAAAGGTTTGGCTGAATCACATCTCTAGTATCCACACCTCTCTCTGTTTCAGAGACAGATAATGAAGGTGTGCCTGATGCTCAATTAACCTCTGCTGCTTCCTATAGGTGGAATTCCAGTGGGTGCCAACACGTTGAACCAGATGCTTATGAGGCATCCCAAATTCTTTCTTCTTTCACAGAGAAGCTGATGACTCTTCATGCTTCAGTGAAAATGCCCTGCTATTCCTTGCACCCCTCTCTATCAGATCCTTCAGGACTGGAATCCCCATGGCCTTGGGCCCCAGCCCCAGGACATCCCTCTCTGCCACATGAAGCAAGTGTGAGAATGATTGATATCCTGAAAGCCCCATCTTCTATTACTTTAACCTTATTTACACCACTGTCTGTTAGGGATGTGAATCGTTTTTTGACGATTTAAAATATCGTCCGATATATTTTAAATCATCAAAAATCGTTAGAGGCGATATACAATAGGAATTCCCCCGATTTATCGTCAAAAATCGTAAATCGGGGGAAGGGGGAGGGGAAGGGGGAGGGCGGGAAAACTGGCACACTAAAACAACCCTAAAACCCACCCCGACCCTTTAAAATAAATCCCCCACCCTCCCGAACCCCCCCAAATGTCTTAAATTACCTGGGTCCAGTGGGGGGGTCCCGCTGTGAACTTCCACTCTCGGGCCACGGGTGCGTTAATAGACATGGCGCCGGCGCTACCTTTGCCCTGTCATATGACAGGGCAAAGGTAGCGCCGGCGCCATTTTGGTTCCTGTCCCCCAACGTCACGAGCGCAGGAGATCGCTCCCGGACCCCCACTGGATCCCCAGGGACTTTTGGCCAGCTTGGGGGGGCCTCCTGATCCCCACAAAACTTGCCAAAAGTCCAGCGGGGTCCGGAAGCGACCTCCTGCACTCGAATCGTATTGCCGTATTGCAAAATGGCGCCGGCCATACGGCCATACGGCCAGCGCCATTTTGCAATATGGCAATATGGCCATACGGCCGGCGCCATTTTGGTTCCTGTCCCCGACGTCATGAGCACAGGAGATCGCTCCCGGACCCCCGCTGGACTTTTGGCAAGTCTTGTGGGGGTCAGGAGGCCCCCCCAAGCTGGCCAAAAGTCCCTGGGGGTCCAGCGGGGTCCGGGAGCGATCTCCTGCGCTTGTGATGTCGGGGGACAGGAACCAAAATGGCGCCGGCGCCATTTCTATTAACGCACCCGTGGCCCGAGCGTGGAAGATCACACGGGACGCCTCCACTGGATCCCAGGTAATTTAAAACATTTTGGGGGGGTTCGGGAAGGTGGGGGATTTATTTTAAAGTGTCAGGGTGGGTTTTAGGGTTGTTTTAGTGTGCCGGTTTTCCCACCCTCCCCCGATTTACGATTTACACGATTTAAAAAAAAAACAAAACCGCGACGATCCGATTCCCTCCCCCCCAGCCAAAATCGATCGTTAAGACGATCGATCACACGATTCACATCTCTACTGTCTGTCACAATGAATCCTGCCTGAAGACTCTTGACTTTCTGGTCTAGCTGCCATTTCTCCATCGTCTGTCATAATAATTCACGAGGAATGGCAGTTCTTATTCAACTGTGTTGCAGCAAAGTCCAGCATAGTCCACCTGACCCCTGATGCTCCAGTCCCACTAGAGTTGCTTCCTGCCTTAGTATCCAAAAATGAAGAGGAGGCCCTGTTGGTTGTTGGTGAAGCCTAACCCACTGTTGGCCAAAAAAGAAGAAGTGATCCTGCTGGCCTGCAGCTGGAAAAATGAAAAGGAGGCCCCACCACTGCCCGAGGGAAAAAAGGTTCAGTGGCTCCCAGCAGCCAAAAAAAAAGCAGAAGATAGAGCAGGTGTAAGTGAGGTATATGGATGTGTGTGTGTGTGTGTGTGTGTGTGTGTATGTGTGTGTGCACGCGCGCTTGTGAGAAAGCATATGAATGGATGTGTATAAGAGAAAGCATGTGTGTGATGTTGAGAGAGAGAGAATTTGTTATATATGTCTGAAAGAATATCTGAGTGTATGAATGACAAAGTGCCTGTATAACTGCATCTGTGCAAATGTGCATGAAAGTGCATGTGTGAGATCATCTGTGTGCATGAGTGCAAGCATGTGAGCATCTTTGTGCATGTGTGTGACAGCATGTGAGAGATCTGTGCGCATGTATAAGAGCATGTGTGGGTGTGTTAGAGGGAGCGTGAACATGTGTGTATATAGAAAAGAAAAATCCCTGTCTTCCCCCTTCCCACCTCCTCCCAATAATCCATGGAAATGTCAGGGTGACTAGAAATCAAAAGTACCCAAGTATGGAAAGCAGGGATTTTTTTTATCCTTATTAGTTTTAATTATTCAGTGTTATTTGATGTTTGCTATTTTGATGTTTGGGAAATTGTATAACTTTTATGATTTTTTAAATATTGTTTGTTATTCTATTCATCAGCTGTTTTGAAATAGTATTTTATTAGTATGTTTTTACTATTATGATTTATGTTTTATATTACTTGATTTTATTGTTGTCAAGAATGGCATTTCTATTTTTCTCTGCATTCAGTCTGGCTTGTTGAGGTTTCCAGTTCATTTCCATTTCTACTTTATGGTCTCTTTATTCTGCATTTGCTGAGGGTCTGTTTGTGTTTTGCATGTGTAATTTAAGTAAGATATTCTGCTGCCATGTGGTTTCTGTGTATGGATCTGTAGCAGCCTGACTTGTTCTGTTTTCCTAATAGAAGGTGAATCGCTGTTTAGGGCTCGTATAATATTGAAGTGTTGCCTTTTCATAGGTAAGGTTTTCATTGTTTGAGTGCTGACAGTTAGTGCTCTTTTAATATGAAAGTTTTCAGATATTATAATTGCAATTAAGTTTATTCTGGTCTTTCTGAGGGCAAAGCCCACACCCAACATGCATTACTATAGGCCTAATGCCATATGCATTCCAAGTATATTTTTGCAGGGTTGTGATATTTTTACCTCAGAAGATTGTATTTTCAATGTCCCTTTTCATGTAAAATAGATTATTATAAATGCAAAATTTTAATTGTGTTTTATGAGGGTAGGGGGCACAGGCACAAAACTGAAAAATTTGCCTAGGGTGCTTAATGCCGTTGCACCAGCCTAGAAATAGTGTGCCACACAAAGACCCTAACCATTCACCCATCTCCTACTTCTCCAGGGGAAAATACTGATGAAAATGTGAAAGGCAGGTCTTAGGGTTCTTGGGATTCTTAGAACTCTTCAAAAATTATTCCACTCTAGTATTGAAGATTCTTAAGGAATCTTTATAGTGAAGGCCTACTACTTGCCATCTTTTACTGAAGTTAGAGAAGAAGATATTCAAGATCAAGATCAAACATTGGATATTTCTACAGTTTTGGAATTATCTCAATCTTTTGGAGTAAAAAAAAAAAAAGAGGTTCCTTTTGGTGAATTTTGCATTTCAAGCTGATAGAAATAATGTATTGAAGTGTTATTTCCTTAACCATTTATCTATGTGTTACGGTCAAAAGATATGGATATATCCAGATCTCACTAGAAATACTCAATTATGCTGTAAGAAATTTTTAGCTATGCATAATGAAGTGGTTGCTAAAGGGGGGCATTTTATATTACATTATCCCTGTAAGTGTTACTTAAAAATTCAAAATGCTAGTTATATATTTTTCGAACCATCTCAGCTTCGCACCTTTTTAGATTCTCATACTCAAGGAAGTAATGGTTAATGGTGCAGGAAGGTATCTGGCTATATCTCTCATTTGTTTCTTCTTACTGTTTGCCTAGAATATCTCGCTTTATTTTCCCTTGGTCCTCTATGATTTCCTTAGATTAAGGGGAATATATATCGAAGAGATGATTGCCTAAATTTTGTTTTCTTTGTATTACCTCATTTACTGAGCAAAATTATTCTTGAATGTATGTAAAATATTTGAAAAAAGAAAAAAAATCTAAAATAACTCCCTCTCTTGTTGGTTCCTGAACCAATTGCTCCATGAAGCAGTCATTTATTACATTCAGTAACTTTATGTCTCTAGCATGTCCTGAAGTTATATTTACCCAGTCAATCCTGGGGTAATTGAAATCTCCCACTATTACTGCACTGCCAAATTGATTAGTTTCCCTGATCTCTCTTAGCATTTCATCATCTGTCTGATCATTTTGGCCAGGTGGATGTCATATGCTCCTATCACTATACTCTTACCCAACATTCATGGGATTTCTATTCATATAGATTCTACTGAGCATTTAGTCTTTTGTATGAGCTTTATCCTGTTGGACTCTGTACCTTCTTGGACATAAATAGCCATACCCCTACCAAGTTGATCTTCCCTATCATTGCGATATAATTAGTACCCTGATAGAGCACAGTACCATTGGTTATTAGAGATGTGAATCGTGTCCTCGATCGTCTTAACGATCGATTTCGGCTGGGAGAGGGAGGGAATCGTATCGTCGCCGTTTGGGTGTTTAGAGTATCGTTAAAATCGTTAAAATCGTGAACCGGCACACTAAAACCCCCTAAAACCCACCCCCGACCCTTTAAATTAAATCCCCCACCCTCCCGAACCCCCCCAAATGCCTTAAATTACCTGGGGGTCCAGCGGCACACTAAAAACCCCCTAAAACCCACCCCGACCCTTTAAATTAAATCCCCACCCCAAATGCCTTAAATTACCTGGGGGTCCGTAGCGGCGGTCCGTAGCTTAAATTACCCCGGGTCCGTAGCTAAATCGGGGGAAGGGGGAGAGCAGGAAATCCGGCACACTAAATCGTGGTGTCTTCAGCCGGCGCCATTTTGCAAAATGGCCGCAAAATGGCGGCGGCCATAGACCAATACGATTCGACGCAGGAGGTCGTTCCGGACCCCCGCTGGACTTTTGGCAAGTCTTGTGGGGGTCAGGAGGCCCCCCCAAGCTGGCCAAAAGTTCCTGGGGGTCCAGCGGGGGCCCTGGAGCGATCTCCTGCCGCGAATCGTTTCCGTACGGAAAATGGCGCCGGCAGGAGATCGACTGCAGGAGGTCGTTCAGCGGGGGTCTGGAACCCTCGCTGAACGACCTCCTGCAGTCGATCTCCTGCCGGCGCCATTTTCCTACGGAAAATGGCCCGGCATAGCGTATGGCCGGCGCCATTTTCCGTACGGAAAATCGCGGCAGGAGATCGACTGCAGGAGGTCGTTCAGCAGGGGTCTGGAACCCTCGCTGAATGACCTCCTGCAGTCGATCTCCTGCCGGCGCCATTTTCCGTACGGAAACGATTCGCGGCAGGAGATCGCTCCAGGGCCCCCGCTGGACCCCCAGGAACTTTTGGCCAGCTTGGGGGGGCCTCCTGACCCCCACAAGACTTGCCAAAAGTCCAGCGGGGGTCCGGAACGACCTCCTGCGTCGAATCGTATTGGTCTATGGCCGCCGCCATTTTGCGGCGGCCATTTTGCAAAATGGCGCCGGCTGAAGACACCACGATTTAGTGTGCCGGATTTCCTGCTCTCCCCCTTCCCCCGATTTAGCTACGGACCCGGGGTAATTTAAGCTACGGACCGCCGCTACGGACCCCCAGGTAATTTAAGGCATTTGGGGTGGGGGATTTAATTTAAAGGGTCGGGTGGGTTTTAGGGGGTTTTAGTGTGCCGGGGGTGGGTTTTAGGGTGTTTTAGTGTGCCGCTGGACCCCCAGGTAATTTAAGGCATTTGGGGGGGGGGTTCGGGATTTAATTTAAAGGGTCGGGGGTGGGTTTTAGGGTGTTTTAGTGTGCCGGTTTTCCTGCCCTCCCCTTCCCCCGATTTACGATTTTTTGACGATAAATCGGGGGAATTGGTATTGTATCGTGGCCCTAACGATTTTTGACGATTTAAAATATATCGGACGATATTTAAATCGTCAAAAAACGATTCACATCCCTATTGGTTATCTCCTTCCATTAGGTATCTGTGATGCTAATTATGTCTATCTCATCATTCACTGCTCTACACTCTAACTCTCCCTTAGACTTCTGGCATTTGAATACAGACATTTCAAAGTTCATTTTTAGTTTCTATTAACAACCTATTTTTCAGCTGATAGGGTTAATTTTGAATTTTAGCTCAGGTGATTCTTTACTTATAGGCATATGGACTACTTTTGCTTTTATTGGAACCTCTGTTGGGATGCCCTAACTCTCCTGTTTCATTAGTATCCTTCAAAGATACATTCCTCTGAACCATGCACTGCTGAGTTACTGTCAGCTTTCCCCCTTGTCTACTTTAAAAGCTGCTCTATCTCCTTTTTAAAAATTAGCACCAGCAGCCTGGTTCCACTCTAGTTAAGGTGGAGCTCATCCTTTCAGAAAAGTCTCCCCCTTCCCCAAAAGGTTGTCCAGATCCTTACATAACTGAATCCCTCTTCCCTGCACCATCATCTCATCCATGCAATGAGAGTCCGGTGCTATGTCTGCCTCTGGAGATCTGCATGTGGAACAAGGACATTTCAGCAAATGCCACCATGAGGGATCTGGATTTCAGATTTCTACCTAAAATCCTAAATTTGGCTTCCAGAACCTTCCTCCCAAATTTTACTATGTTGTTGGTGCCCACATGCACCATGACAGCCAGATCCTCCCTAGCACTGTCTATAATCTTATGTAAGTGATGCATGAGGTCAGCCACCATCGCACCAGGCATGCAATTTACCAAGTGGTCTTCATGTCTACCAGCTACCCAGCTATCTACATTTCTAATAATCAAATCACTAACCATGATGAGCAGCCTAACCCTTTCCCTGGGCAGTAGCCCTGGGAGACTTATCCTCAGTGTGAGAGGACAATGCATCACCTGGAGAGCAGGTCCTTGCTTCAGGATTACTTCCTGCTACACCACAGTGATGCTCTCCATCCGGTAGACCTTTCTGATTCAAGGCAGCACTGGGGCTGCCAGACTGGATTTGGGACTTGGCTACTATGTCCCTGAATGTCTCATCAATGTACCTGTCTGTTTGCCTCAGCTCCTCTAGTTCTGCTACTCTAGCCTCCAGAGATTAGACTCATTATCTGAGAGCCAGGTGCACACACACATGATCTCTCCCACTGGTGGGTAAAAAAAATCATACATGTGACACTCAATGCAAAAGACTAGAAAGCCCCCCTTTTGCTACTGGACTGCTTCCTTCATCTTAATTTTGTTGAGCTCCTAGTTAAGTTTAGGTTGCTAAAGGAGTTGGAATTAGAGTACTTTAAATTTATAGGTGTATTCACTAGGGATGTGAATCGTGTCCTCGATCGTCTTAACGATCGATTTCGGCTGGGAGGGGGAGGGAATCGTATTGTTGCCATTTGGGGGGGTAAAATATCGTGAAAAATCGTGAAAAAAGTGAAAAATCGTGAAAAATCTAAAAATCTAAAAATCGCAAAACCGGCACATTAAAACCCCCTAAAACCCACCCCCAACCCTTTAAATTAAATCCCCCCACCCCCCCGAACCCCCCCAAATGAGTTAAATAACCTGCGGGTCCAGCGGCGGTCCGGAACGGCAGCGGTCCGGAACGGGCTCCTGCTCCTGAATCTTGTTGTCTTCAGCCGGCGCCATTTTCCAAAATGGCGCCGAAAAATGGCGGCGGCCATAGACGAACACGATTGGACGGCAGGAGGTCCTTCCGGACCCCCGCTGGACTTTGGCAAGTCTCGTGGGGGTCAGGAGGCCCCCAACAAGCTGGCCAAAAGTTCCTGGAGGTCCAGCGGGGGTCAGGGAGTGATTTCCCGCCGCGAATCATTTCGTACGGAAAATGGCGCCGGCAGGAGATCGACTGCAGGAGGTCGTTCAGCGAGGGTTCCGGCGCCTTGCTGAACGACCTCCTGCAGTCGATCTCCTGCCGGCGCCATTTTCCGTACGAAAACGATTCGCGGCGGGAAATCGCTCCCTGACCCCCGCTGGACCTCCAGGAACTTTTGGCCAGCTTGTGGGGGGCCTCCTGACCCCCACGAGACTTGCCAAAAGTCCAGCGGGGGTCCGGAAGGACCTCCTGCCGTCCAATCGTGTTCGTCTATGGCCGCCGCCATTTTTCGGCGCCATTTTGGAAAATGGCGCCGGCTGAAGACAACAAGATTCAGGAGCAGGAGCCCGTTCCGACCGCTGCCGTCCGGACCGCCGCTGGACCCGCAGGTTATTTAACTCATTTGGGGGGGGTTCGGAGGGGGGGGATTTAATTTAAAGGGTCGGGGGTGGGTGGGTTTAGGGGGTTTTAGTGTGCGGCTCACGATTCTAACGATTTATAACGATAAATCGTTAGAATCTCTATTGTATTGTGTTCCATAACGGTTTAAGACGATATTAAAATTATCGGACGATAATTTTAATCGTCCTAAAACGATTCACATCCCTAGTATTCACTAATCTGCTAGTGACCTACAAGGGGATGATTAAACTTTCAATAAGAGCTGGTGTGATAGTATGATTTAGATAAGAGCCTGATTTTTTAATGAGAAAGTGTATCTTGCCTAAAAATCAAGGGTTGAGATAGGGATGGGTGGTAGGGAACACAGACACTAGAATTAACTGCCTCTGGCTTGCTTTTTATCTTAGACACACACAAACCCTAAAGAAAATATCTCACTATTTCACCTAACTTCAAACAATTTTTATATCCTAATATTTCACAAAGCTATACTTACCAATCCTCTTAAACCAGCATTAAGTTGATCTTCATTTAAAGGATTGATAGGTTTGAGATTTGTGTGCTTTTAGGTGAGTGCTTCTGTCTCTTCTACTGCAAAGGATGCACAGCCTCTGGAAGCTGAGGCTGTGGAGCTCGAAACCTGGATCACTCGCTGTGTCCTCTAGAGTCCTCTCCCGGGGGATGCTGTGAGCATTATGCTGATGAGCCTTCTGGTCCTCTTCTACTGCAAAGGATGTGGGGCCTCTGGAAGCTGGGCTGTGGAGTTTGAAGCCTGGATTGCTTGCTGTGTGTGTGCTGTGGGATTTTGGTACTGTACTTTTTTTTGCCCCTGCCCTGTTATCACCGATCTCACTTCTAAAACAAGAAGGAAAGCAACAGGCAGTGGAGGCATATTCTCTCCAGTTTCAATTTGTTTGGGCTTGAGCTGGCTTCCACTACTAGCTTTCCATGGTTAAAAATATCTTTTAAATTTGGGGAATGGCTGCATTTTTTTCTTGCTACTAGTAGTAATTCCTGCACTTCTCACAGCCTGGGTTGGCTATGCAGCAACACCCAATGCTCTACCCCTGTAAGTCCCTCCTGTGTCATTTCCTTGCAATGGCATTTTGGAATTTGAAGTGCCTACTGGATGTTCTGATAACACAATAGAATTTATTGATATTGAACCAGCAATCACAATACCACTCTAATACTGAATGAGTGTTTTCACATACAATCTATTCAACAGGCTGAAGTCACATTAGTGCTTAGCAAGCAGGGAGCTAACTTGCCAAGCAGAGTTAGCAGCAACTTGTTAGTGGGGGCAGAAACTCACTCTTTATCTCTCTAGGGCTATCACTCATAGTGTGTGCAAAAACCCACGCACAAACAGACACATATACGGTGTATGTGTGTGGACCACTGACTGAATCCTTTCACACACACAAAAGGTACTGTTAGAAACAGAAACAAGAAAGCTAGCAGGGTTGTGCTTCTCTTTACTTCAGTCTATCTATAGCTAAACAAAATTCAGTCTTCATTGGCACTGGCACTGCTTCAGTTTCCACTCCACTCCTATCCTATCCCAGGAGAACACAGAAAGCAGTGTCCCTGCCTCTTTGTTTCTGTCACAGTAAGTGAGAGACCATTGACTGCAGCAGAGACCAAAAGAAGCCCTTTGTCAATGCTATAGCCTATATTTTTAACCTTTTCTTTATCTCACAAAGTTTCTGAAACAAAGATTCTTCTCTGCCAGTTCCAACAGAAAAAATGAAGTTTCTTTTGTACATACTTAGATCTTTCAGTGGGATAATGTCAGCATTACTTGATCCAGATAGGCTAGTTGAAAAGATGCTTCTCTATGATTCATCCTCCATCTGGTCTTCTTGCCAACTTGTCCTGCCTTAGCTCCCAGGAGACTGTTATGTCACATAGCAGAGATGGTTGCTACAGTTTCTAGGGATGGGCATTTGGGAAAAATGGAATAGGAAATGAACAATATTTCCTATTTCGTTTCAGTTCATTTTCAAAACAGAAAGAGATAATTCTAACTAAATTTTGTCAGAATTTAATTTTGTTTGAAAATAAATAAATGTAAAAATTTGCCAGTCATGCCTAGGCCTAGGCCCAGACCCGAAGCTGAGGCATCGCTTAGGGAATAGACTGAGACCCAAAGCAAGTGTGTGACTCTGGTACCTCTGCCTAGACCTTGCCTAGGCATAGGCTGCAGGCCTGATTAAGGGGCTGCAGCTATGCCTGAGTGATATACTGGGGTCTCAGCCTAGAACTTGATCCAATGCCAGGATCTCAGTTGAGACCAGAGCAAAGGCCCTTCCCCCAATTTCTCTCTCTCTCTCTCTCTCTCTCTCAACAGCATGTGCAATAAAGCCCTATCACACAGCTTAATAAAAAGGTGTATCTAAGCCATGCAATACAGCTTCACAAAACTGTGTGCCCACTTGGCCAAAATTCTCCTTATTTGCATTACACCAAACATTATGGTGCTTTTGCATGCAAAAATGCCATATAGCATTTTGATAATTGAACCCCTAGGTTAGTTATTTTTAGGAGCAGACAGACTGCTATGGATTTTAGGGCCTCTGGCACATAGCCTTCAGAAGGAGATAAATTGGTCAAGATGGTTGTAAGAAAGCAGTGATTACATCCTTCACTATCCTAAGAATAGAGGCCTTACAGATGTTCAAAGGACAATTTGGTACATTCATAGACAATAGACATTATAGAATTTGAGATCTCAGATGCTAAAACTGTTTCAAAAGAGGACCATTCTTAATGACATCAATGGGTTCATCAAACCAGTTAAGAATAGTCTAAAAAAGTATTTAAACTTTTGGATGTTGGATGCTAAATTCTTTAAGAAGTCATCTCCTATGATAACAGACTCCTTATTGGATTGAGAAACATTGGAAATACCTTGTTGTCTTGTTAGATTTTTAACAATACTAAAAATGATTATAGAATATTTCCTGCACTTTGAATTTCTGAAGAATAAAAAGCTTTATTTTGCCTCATTGATTGCCATTTGATATGAATTAAGAACTGTTTTTAAAGCTGTTAAAGCATCTGAGGTCCATTCTTTATGCCATGTGCATTCCAGCTTTCTCAATTGCTGATGTATTTTACGCAGCTCTGGGGAAAGCCATGGCTGTTTGATGGAAGGCATACTTTCTGCTTTGGAGCAATTTCATCTATCACCTTTAATAGAGCTGAGTCCCAAGGAGCGCGAGTGGACTCACAGTTTGATGGCACAATTACGGCTAATTCTGGTTTCAAACAATTACCGAACAGCTCAGGATTAATATAAACCCTTCGCTTCACTGATAGTGGACTGCTTAAAGATTTTCTTGTTCACATTCTATTGCATTGCAAGTGTTGATGAGAACGTGGTCTGACCATGGCACAGTTTTAATAGCTATCTGGGGACTATTCTGTTCAACCAATGAGGTGTTAAAAAACTAGGTCAAAGGTATTATCTGCCTGAGTTAGGGAGTTAATAACCTGATCTCAGCCAAAGTTCACCATGAACTGTAAGAACAATTCTCAATTAGAAGAAAGCAGAGACCTAAAAATTACCCTCTTAAAAGCTAGAAACAAGATATGAAGAAATATATTGCATGGGCACAAGTCAGATGCCTAGAAATTACACAGGTCGCTGAAGTCTGGAACATATATATAGATCTAAGGGTGGAAACAGCAAAACCACTAAAATAGGAGATTTAAGAAGTTTTGTCAAAAATCAGGAACCATGTGACTGAGGAAAAAGAAACATTTAAGGCCTTTTTTATCCAATGCTTTCTTTCATTTTATGTTTGTGGGAAACAATTTTGAAAAATCAGATTCTTAGCACAATTCTTATATAAAAAAAACTTCCAGAGACTACCAAGAAATAGAAATGGTTTTAGCTGGCATAGGGAATGATAACCTGGAGTGGAACAGATTGTCTTTTGGATGAGGATCTGTAGATGTTGTGTGTGCTCTTTCTTTCAATTCCAGTGTAATGTTTTACCTTAAGTTGGAAGTTTGTGTGAAAATGCTTTCTATAGAGACATTCATCAAAATGTATTATGGTGTTCATGTCTGTGATAATGCCATAACGCATGTGATAGTAATGATATTCCATTGTGAGAATGCAAATTTTTCATAGGGGTGGGATTAATGAAAATGAAGGGCATTTTGTTACTGTGTAATAGTGTACACTGCAACCAGTGCATGCTGGAAATAACTATACCTTTTTTCCTGGTGTTAAGCTGTGTGAAATGCCTGAGATACAATTTGTGAAAGATTGCATGTTGCATTATGGCTATTTCTGGGCTGAGGGGGGAGGTGGGAAGGTGGGAAAGAGGGAGGGAGAGAGAGTCTCTGGGGAGACCTTCACAGTATTCAACTATTATATCACTATAGGAGGGCCAACTAATAACTTGAGGTGAGGTTTGGAGGTGGTTCAGGGTTTTGGGGCCAGTTTGACATGCATAGTGAGATGTACAAACAGATCAGTATACCTCAATGATGATTTGACATCATTTGATGATTTGACATCATTTGGAGTGAGGAAAGTCTCACAAAGATATGATTTCGTACATCTCACTCTGCATGTCAAACTGGCCCCAAAACCTTAAACCACCACCAAAACCACACCTTGAGTTATTAGCTGGCCCTCCTTTATATCAACATCCCGCAAGAAGCAGAAGTATCTATGCTTGTAGAAAAATTGGAGATTTCCAGTATTGGGGATTCTTGTTGGATTTTTGGACACAGTTTGCTAAAATCACACTCACCAAGGGCTATTATAGCTTTGAAAGTGAGATATTCCATCAGATTACCCTATGACCCCATTATTAGCCTGTCTGTATGTTAGTCATATCGAACAACAAGATGTTTACAACACACACTTTATGAATGATATCATCATTTGGAAACAATTTATTGATGATATTTTTTTCATTTTGACTGGAACACATCAAGATCTTTGTTTTGAAACTGGACCTGAGCCCGGATCCTGGTCAAGGCAGAGGCGCAGGCATCGGGACCTGGCTTCTGAGGCTGGGCTTGGGCCCAGAGGTCCATGATTCAGGACTGGGCCAGGCCCAGGCGTTGGACCTGGGCTTGGGCCAATATCCAGGCATCAGTACCAGGCCTCTGGCCATGCCCCATCATTATTTAAATTGTTTCATTTTGAAAATGAGCCAAAACAAAACAGGAAATTGTATTTCATTTTCTATTTCATTTCTCCTGAATGCCTATCCTTATTATTTATCTCTGGGTAGTGAATATTTGGAAAATATGAATCGTTGATTATAATGGAAAATTGAATTGAAAAAACAGATTTTGAATAGCATACGTAATGATATTTGTAACGCTGAGAAGAATAGGACACTGTAGACATTCCAATAATGTTTTCTATTGTTCTCACAGATCTCTCTCTCAGAATGAATTCAGCAAAATATAACTTTACTTACAAAAGTCCTCAGACTGAATATGACAATTAACTCTGGGATGGATTATTTTTACCGTAATACAGCTCAAATACATTCATGTAGATATCTTTTAATGTCAAATGTATTTCAGTAGCATTGTTTTTTCTGTATCTTCATATCATACACAAAACAATTCTCTTGATTTTTGTTACTCTTCATTAGTTTATAAAAATGTCCAGATTCCTTTTGTAATCTTCCTAATATCCTCTATGACTCTGATGCTTTCTTATTCTCATAAGTATCACCATACTATGCCAATCGATACATCAAGCTTTGTAGATATCATTATGCAAATATGCAGAATTTACCACAAATCTGCAAAACATATGCAAACATTAACAAGCCAAAAAAGATGTTGAAGACATTCTAAAACAGTTATATTTGAGGCAGTCATTGAAGAAGTTGATTTAGATGAAATGGCTTTCACAGAGTCTTGGTTGACAGAAATCCATGACAGGAATACAGTTATACTGGGCTACAATCTATTCAGGAAGGATCAGGTAGGAAGAAAGGGAGGAGGTGTGGCATTATATATAATACCGTATTTTTCGCTCCATAAGACGCACCTGACCATAAGACGCACCTAGGATTCAGAGGGGGAAAATTAAAAAAAAAAAAATTGTGCTAAACCGGCTCTGCGTCTGGGCATCTTATGGAGCAAATTAGGGGAGTGCATAGTTTTTTTTTTTCTCCCCATTTTGTTTTCGGGTCTGGGGAGGGCCATTTCGGTCCACTCCCCAGATCAGAAAACTTTTCGTTCTGTGGGAACCCCCAAAACCCAACCCTTTAAATTAACACCCTCCACCCCCCTGACCTGCCGAATTAATTTCCTGCAACCCCCCACCCTCCTGACCCCCCAAGACCTGCCGAATTAATTTTCTGCAACCCCCCACCCTCCTGACCCCCCCAAGACCTGCCAAACGTCCCTGGTGGTCCAGCGGGGTCCAGGAGCGGTCCGGGAACGATCTCCTGGGCGTGAGCCGTCGGCTGCCAGTAAACAAAATGGCGCCGACGGCTCTATGCCCTCACTATGTCACTGAGACCGATCGCTGCTATTGGTCGGTCTCAGTGACATAGTGAGGGCATAGGGCCGTCGGCGCCATTTTGTTTACTGGCAGCCGACGGCCCTATGCCCTCACTATGTCACTGAGACCGACCAATAGCAGCGATCGGTCTCAGTGACATAGTGAGGGCATAGAGGCCGTCGGCGCCATTTTGTTTACTGGCAGCCGACGCCCACACCCAGGAGATCATTCCCGGACCCCCGCTGGACCACCAGGGACGTTTAGCAGGTCTTGGGGGGGTCAGGAGGGTGGGGGTTGCAGGAAATTAATTTGTCAGGTCTTGGGGGGGGGGGTTGTAGGAAATTAAGTCGGCAGGTCTTGGGGGAGTCGGGGGGGGGGGTTGTTAGATTTTTGTTTGGTTTTTTTTTAATATTCGCTCCATAAGACGCACATACATTTTCCCCCACCTTTGGGGGAAAAAAGTGCGTCTTATGGAGCGAAAAATAGTATATATATTTATAATATTAAAGCAAAAGAAATGCAGGGATTAGGAGAATTTAGCGCGATTTGCGAATTTATCTCCCGTGGTAACTTGATGGACACTCTACCTGGGCAACAACAAGCTAGGTTGAGAGAACGTTGCCCAAATCTCTCTTGGAGTGAGTTTCCTCACTCTGAAGGTATTCAAATCTTCACAAGAGACCACTGTTCTGTTCGTACGTCTCATGTTGAATGTGAATGTGGCCCCCAACCCCCTATGCTCATACCTAATCCCCACCTCGAGTTACTAGGTGGGCCTACCATGGGGATACAAATACTGTCTAGGGAGTAGGATCTATAGCAAGGCTCTCTCCCCCCCCCCATGTCCAGGAACTAAACAGATGTGAGACACTTGCTCAGTTTCATACGCGGAAATAGGCTGCCCGACACTTTCGTGCAGTGCGATGATTCATTTTTTATCGCGTACCGCGAAGATATTTCGCGATTTGCGAACACATTTGCGCAAATTGCGAAAACATCGCCGCACGCGAAAAGGAAAAAAGCCTAATTTGCATGGGACACGCCCCTTAATGCGTTACCAATGCGATATTGGTAAATGAGTCCCTACTTATGGAATTCCCTACCAGATTACCTGTGACTTACATCATCTGTACAACAATTTAAGAAATCCCTAAAAACCTATGTTTCAGAAAGCTTTCAATATTTCCTCTTCAAATTGATCATTTAATTATTTACTTTTCAATCCTAGTTTCAGTATTCTATACCATGCTTCCTTCCCTTCCCCCTCCCCCCTTTCCTTGCTAACTGCTCAGCAAGTTAGGATCCATTCCTAATCTTGTGAGGCACTCTGTTTGTTTGTACTAAATTTGTTTATTGAATTTGTTTTTAGATTTTATGTGTCTAGATTTTGTTTTATTGAAGTGTTTTTTATTCGATTATATGTGCTTTAAATCTGTAAAACATTTTGACTAAACTTGTATTTAAAAAAGCGGTATACAAACATTTTAAAATAAATAAATAAACAAATTGAGGATTTTCACAAAATTATTATGAAAGTTGAGGTGTTATTGTTAGAAGATTTTAATCTGTTGGATCTTAATTGGGACATCCCAGCTGCAGCGTCTTTAAGAAGCAAGAGATCCTGGATTCTCGGCAAGAAAAATTGTGAGGTCAACTGGTAAAGAAACCCACATAGAATGGGCTGATAATGGACCTGGTGCTTACCAATGGGAATAGTATCTATGATGTTGTAGTTGACGGACATCTGGGATCCAGTGATCACTGTATTGTGTGGTTCAAAATTAGAGTCCAATAGAAGGTTCATTCAAAGGGATGAGTCCTAATCTTCAGGAAAAGTAAAATGAAGGAGTACCTCAAAGAATTGTAAGCTACTTTAGTAAATCTAGGGGATGTAGAAGAGCAGTGGGCAAAACTAAAAGGAAATATTATAAGGGCAACTATTGTTATTTATTTATTTATTTATTTATTTAATTTAAATAATTTATATACCGGGGTTCCTGTATAGTATACATATCACCCCGGTTTAGTGTTAGTAAAGTAAATAAAAAAAACAGAGGCCATTATGGAAAGGTATGTGAGAAAAGGTTAGTACTCAGAAACTACAAGAGATCAAAGAAAGTGTAGAACAGGCAACAATCTCTGGAAAATCTGTTCATTTTCCACCCACGGAGAGGCCACGAGCAGCTCACTTACCTACCTATGCCACGTTGCCAGTGCCGGTGCAGCTTGGATGCCACTGACACTGACACTGCCACTAGTCTGCAGGTAGAATACCACTGTCACTGTTGAGCTGGTCTTTGTGACGCTGAACCACCATAACTCCTGCTGTGGCTGCTGCCATCTTCTTCTTGGCTCGGGTTGCCACTGGTGCAGATATTCTTTGCAACCTAAATCTCCACCACCGATGCTCCTCCCGTGAGGCACCCTCACTAGGCACACTGGTCTCTGCTCTTCTTTTAAAGGTGCCATGATGGGAAAAGCCCCGTGGCCATTTCAGATGATGTCCTGCCTTCAGCCCTATAAAAAGGCTTCCCTCCTGGTTCAGTTTTGCCTTCTCAAGGAGTTGCCATACTTTTGGAGTTCTTGTGCCATTACTTCGTTCCAGGATTCTTTGCTTCTTCAATGTCCTTTGTATCTTCATTCTTCATGGGATCTCCTATATGTTCTATATTCCATGAACCTGGTGTTGCGGTCCTGGCTGCGAGCACCGCAGCCAGGCCCTTACCTCTTGATTCCCGGACCTGTTCCCGCCTCCGGAGTCCTGGCCTGCGGCCTGTTTGGCAGCGCCCCCGCTGGGGCAGCGCCGTCGGGAGGGTTCCGGTGGACGCCCTGTCCCTAGGCGCATGCACACGCCACTTGGGCGCCTTTGTAGCCCATTTCCCGCCAGTACAGACTCCGCCCAAATCCTGATGTCGGACGCCATGGCCTTAATAAGCCAGCCGCGGCCATCCAGCCCTTGTCTTGCAACGGGTTAGAATCCTGGTTTCCTGTTGCCTTGCGCCCCAGAGTGACCTGCTTGGCTACGTCGCTCCGTTCCTGCTTCAGTACCTGCTCGGTTCCTGCTGCTTGCTACAGTACCTGCTTGGTTCCTGCCTGCCTGCTACAGTTCCTGCCTGGTTCCAGTAACCGATAGGGATGTGCAGACAAAACGTTTATGTTCATAAGTCCATAAGTTGAAAAGGGGGGTCAATTTCGGTCAATATGGACATATGGAGAATTCCATAAGTTGAGTCTATGTCCATACATGCACCGGTTCCCTAAATAAAAATTTAAACCCCTCACCCTTTTAATCTCCCCCCAAGACTTACCAAAATTCCCTGGTGGTCCAGCGGGGAGTCAGGAAGCCATTCCTCTATTCCTTTGCGAGGAGCACGTGACGGCCGCGTCACGTCGGAGTGACGCAGCCGTCACGTGGTCCACCGCGGTTCCGATCCCGGACCTTCGTTGGACACAAACAGAACTTTTGGCCAGCTTGGGGGGTCAGGAGGTCTGAATTCAAGAAAGCATAGTTTAAATACAGTTGATCATTGAGGGAGTGCTGGGAATTGTAAGGGCTAGATAGATTGGATGGATGGGCAGACATCATAAATACATGACAGTATTTTTCTGCTGTCATGTTTTTATGTGAATATAAAGAGCTCTAGCCTGACACACATTTGATGGTCCAATAGTCTATAAAGAGTTTGCTCCATGTTATATGATTGCCTGGTTGTGTTCCTGGTTCCAGTTTTGATCTTGGTCTTCAACTACACTTCTGCTTCCTGCTCCGGTCCTGGTCTTTGGTCCTTCATTGTAGCTGTTCCTGCCTAAGACGTCCTGGTAGCCACGTACATCCAAGGGCTCAGTCTGTGGGGACTAACAGCTGCTTCAAGCAGAATATAGTGGCTCCAAATAATCCAGCCTCTCCAAGGTACTTCCTTGCTCATCAACTGCACCTCGTCACCGTCCCCAGTGGAAAAGGCCATGTTTCATTGTTGGCAGTGGACAGCACATTTCCTTTCTCCCACCCATTCAGAAGACTAACACTGATGACAGTGATTGGCACAAGCTAGCCTGCTCCCCAGCCCTGACATCCCTACTTCACTCTCTCTCGCCACACCCATATCCTCTCACTCACCGGCAAAAAGGGAATAGGAGAGGGCAGCCTTGTTGCAACTCTGGATTGTCCTGCCTCTTCCAATGCTGGGGCACAACCATCATGGCATATTTTGAACCATGTGGTCAATGCATGATGCTTGGGCCCTTGCAGGGGAGGAGAATAAATGTGCCAGTGCTGCTACAAGCCTACACTCCTTCTCCTGTTTCACTGTCAACAGAACCAGTGAGGAAGGGGCAATGAGTGGGGCAGAAAGGGAATAAACTCGGGATTGGGGGAGGGAGTGAATGCACAGATATCATGTGAGGGAGGGAGGGAGTGACTTGGGGAAAGTGGTTGATTTATGGGTTGGGGATGGAGTTAATTGGGGTAACATAAGGGTTCGTTGGGGTGAAAGATGGCAGGGTAAGTGTTTTGTGGGTATGTGGAGGGAGTGAAATGGGGTGAGTGAGAGCTTTGTTGGAGAAAGGAATACACAGGGGTGAGGGGCTTGTGGAAGGAAGGGAGGAAGTGAACTGGGGTGAGTGGATGGTTTAAGGGGGGAACCTGGTGAATGAGGAGTTCGTGAGGGTGACTACACTGAGGTGAGTGAATGATTTGTGGGACAAATATGATCAATGCAGAGTTTGTGAGAGGGGGCAAGTCAATTGGGGTGAGTGAGAGGATTGTGTGTGTGGGAACTAGGTGAATGCAGGGTTTGTGGGGGGGTGAACTAACTGCATGTGGAATGCAAGGGAAGAATGCATGAACTAAGGGGGGGGAGTAGTCAACTGGGGAAAGAAATGATGCACATAATACTGTATGCAATGATTCTTAATGAAATGTTTCTAGATTTCATATTCTGTTATTAAGTATACAATGACTCTACAATATAAACCCAATGATGAAGACAACAATCTTGGATATTAAAAGTAAGCAGTTTTAGTTTTGTTCATTGTGTTAAGCCTTGTTTGTTGACTTATAGGGATGGGCATTCAGGAGAAACAAAATAGAAAATGAGACATTTTCTATTTCGTTTCAGATCATTTTCAAAATTGAACATGTTAAATTTCATCAGATTCACATTTCTTTTGAAAACCTTTTTTTTTAAAAAAGCCAACTGTCGGGCCTAGTCCAGAAGCCAGGACATCACCTAGAAAGTAGGCTAAGACCCAAGCAGGGATTCCAGCTTATGTCCAAGCCCAACCCAGAAGCCTGGGTCTTGCCTAGGCATAGGCTGCGACCCAACAAAGGGGCACAGGCTACAACCAATAGGAATGCTAGGCTCTTAATCTAGGCCTTGGCCTGTTGCCGGGGTCAAGGATAAAATCCAAGCAAGGAACAGGCCCAGATAATTTCCTGATGACCCCCCCCCCCCCCCAATCTTACCAAATCTGTTGCCACGCCCTGGAAAGGTCCCGATGCTACAGTTTCAGCCTGGACCCAGACATCTGGGCTGGGCCATAGCGTTGGATCTTAGTCCTGGCCCTGGCATAGAGCAAAGCCCAGGCATTGGGTCCCAGCATCATGCTGCGGAGCTCGGACTGAGGTCCCAGCATTAGGAGTCAGTCTCTGGTCCAGACCAAAGTATAGGGCCCTTGCCTAAGTCAAGGCCCAAGAATTGCAACCCAGCCTCCAGGCTAGGCTCTGGCATTGGGCCTCAGTCTAGGCTGAGGCCTGACATTGGGTAACCGGCCTCCAGCATAGAGCCTAGGTTCATACCGAAGTCCTAGTGTTTGGAACTGGGAACTGGACTCCAGGCCTAGCAGTGGCATTGGGGCTGGTTCCATGCCCTAGCCTAGGCCTTGGACCCAGCATTGAGACCTGGACTCTGGGCTGGGCTGTGGCATTGGGCCTGGGACAGGGCCTTGGCCGAGGCCCAGGCATCTGGTCCAGGTCTCCAACCCTGGTCATTGCATAGGGCCTAGACTAAGGACACGTGGCCTACTTCTGCACAAGCCACAAGGCTGAGGCTTTAGCCTGGGCCTAGGCATTGGGACCAGCTGGCTCCGATTCCTAGACCATACCAAAGCCTTGGCTTTACATTGGCTTAGGCCTTAGTAGTTCACTGTTACTTCATCCTAGGGCCCACACAAGGCCCCTGCTTGGGCCGGGGCCTAGGTCTCATGTACAGATCCTCCTCAGGCCCTGAGAAGCCCCATTTCTTTTTTTTCTGTTTTTTGGGGGATTTCAATGTTTTTTTTTTTCATTTTTTTAATGCTAAAGAAACAAACATTGTGCAAAAAAAATCTGTGGGCAAAAAGCCCCCAAAGGTGAAACGAAAAACAAAACAAAATGTTCCACCCTTCCCACCCTAATGATTAATTGGTATAAAAGCAAAAGATTTCTGCAGTGTAGTAGAGAAAACGGTGACCAGGGAGGCACAGCAATATGAACTAAAGAGGGAGTCATAGAAATGATAACATATGAAAGATGGAAGAGAATAAAAGATTATATTTTTAAGATATGTTTTGAAGTTATTATATTAAGCATGCTTTCCTGACTATTACTGTCTTGTTTCTAGATAAATATTTTCATCAGGAAATGACTAGTTATATGGTTCTCATGAAATTTGACTACATTGCTTGTGAACAATTTTTTATATTTACATTTAATTCTAAGTAACTTTTGTAATGATTTGCAATGTTGACTGTATATTATACCCAGGCTATTGTACAAGATTATTCATCATGGGACCCATGAAAACTGTACATCATCTAAATCATGGTTGCAATGATCATTATGGCACAATTCCATTTCAAGTGGATTGCAAAGTATAGAGCCTTACACTCTCTGCCTTATCTAGCAGTCCCACTCTCTTAGTTTCAGGTGGGGAGCCTTTATATTCAGGGATGACCTTTATTTAATGCAGACTTGATGATAATGCAGTGAGAGATGATGACACGGGCATTCTAAACTGGCTTGTATTGTTACACA